>NW_027526335.1:94936653-95225859 GCF_048455015.1 Haemaphysalis longicornis
AGATCTACCGTTTGGCCAGAACGCGCATTTATGATAGCGGAGTTTGCTGTGTTTAGGGATAACAGCAGTCTTGACATTCTCAAATTTTAATCATTTTTTAGTACCTTTTCCCGTCTCCTGTTGTATTTATGAATATTTTGCCTCACTAATGAACTATTTCGTACCGTTCGTAATTTAATATATCTACAAATATAAAAAACACCCTAGGGAAAGATCTTTAAACCCAAGATATAAATACTAACAAGCAGCAACAACACTGCTGCTTCAAACTAACACGCCCGCGCAGAAGCACACACGCATGGACGACCGCATGGGGTTACATACACGCATGAAAAATGCACGCACCCAGAGGCACAGACACATGCCCGCACATGCGCTCATATGGTACGTGCCCTCGAGGTCTCTTCTCGTGTTTCAATATTTGTCACAAAGCAAATGCTCAGAGCGACTTGCCATTTCCTTCGCAAACGAGATGGCCGCTGCTCCCGGTGGACGTGCAGCGAGACACCGATCTCCGATATAGAGAGCGTGGCATGCCGCGTGGAGTTTCCAAAAAGTGACGACCTTGCCGCACGAGAGGAAGAAATGTATCAGCAAGATCAACCAAGACTGTTCCCGACGTATCGTGTGGTGCGCGAGTTCGCTTCGCGGTGGTAGAATGTAGTGGTGGGTGCGTGCGGGAGCACGAACAGGATACTTCAAGTGGCGATCGGATCAACAACAAGCGTAGGACTCGTCGAGGCATAACAGTGTTGCGCTGTAAAAGCAACCAATCTTCCTACACAGCAAGGTGGATGTCGCAAACGGTAGAGAGGCTTTCTGGCCTATACTTTGTACTTCGGTAGGTCCATACTCGCTAACGCCGTGATGTTTGTCAAAGCCTGGAATTTCAATTTTGCTTGAAAGATGCTATCGTCGCGGACTGTGACGCGGTGGTGGTGGCGTAAAAGTGAACGTGTTTACGTCTCGCGGCAATCATTTGGCAAGAGCGACCCGCCTAATGTTTTTATTTTTCATTGAAAAATATGTTCCAGGAGCTGCACTTTGCTTCAAACTAAGAGTAATCGGTCAAAGAGAGGCTAGTCTTTTCCGCAATAGCACCATCGTTTGCAATGTTCAGTTCACATTTCGTTTATTTTTTTTTTTTTGTAAACAGCGCATGATTGTACAAAATAGCTGTACGTGTTTATTTATTTTTTCGTTTCTTTTCCTAGCCTAAAGTCGTCCCTCTTCCTCTGTACCCACGAGTTTCCAGAGCTAGAAAAGCTCTAATTGCGCCGTAAACACGCCGCGATGGTTTTGCTTCAAGCAGACATCGCCCGCTTCGCCCTCCGTCACGCGGGGAGAAAATCTCCCCGTCGTTTTCTGGGAACGTTCACGAACGCCGTACCGCGCAGACTGAGGAACTGCCGCGCGGCCCCACCATTTAGGGAACGCGATTAAACGAAGGGGGGATATAGCGCACACAAAGCAAGTTGACTGGCACAGAAAACATGGGCGCCTTACGCTGATTCCTATGCGCATTCCAATGTCGTCACTTTGTTCACACTCTCGTCGTTAAACACCGCTTTCTTCTCTTCGGGCTTGTAATATTTCATTTCCGTCGTGTCGGAATACCCTGCTTATTGTTTTTCTTTTGGCGATTCCTCGGCTTTTTGTATTGAGACGCCGTATGTGTGTGGCTTTTCGGTACTACCTGCGCTGTTTTGAATTCAGTTAGCCTTTCCGTAGTTGTTTTTTTCTGACGTGGCTATAGTCTTGTCATTCTTGTAAACTGTGTTGCAAACTTGGCAATAATGATACTCGCAAAATATGGTCCTGATTTTCAATTTGATTTCTGTTTTTATTTTTAAATAAATCACACGGTTCAAAGAGGGAAGACATCTAACTTCCGGTTTAGAACGTTTGGTCACTTTCTTTGGAATTCGCGCTTATGAGTGAGCAGAATAGACGCAGAAGTGATGGGCTTACATTGGAGCTTCAAATAAAATATATCGGTGTTTCATCGAGCCCAAGCTGCTATGACTACGGGGCGCGCCGTAATGGAGGATTTTTGGCCGCCTGGGTTCTTTTACGTGGCGAAAATATGGACACACGAGATATATTGTTTTTCGCGTTAATAAAAAAACGCCGCAGTGGTCGGGATCGTACCCCCATCCTTGGGCTCAGTAGCACAAGCCCAATGGGACACCGTATGGCTGGTAGCCGCATATATTTTCCACCATATTTCATGCTTCAACTGCTTGGTATTTCATTTGTGTTTGATCGATTTATTTCCCAATGGGACTTCGACTCCATTATCGTATTTATTCGTGTTCCATCTATATGTTTGGGTATCAGCTGATATATTTTTGAACGCAAATATTTTGTTCCATTGTGAACTTGACGTGCTATTTGTTCTATTTTGAATTAGAAATTGACGTGAAGTTGACGTTGAAGTTGACAAGAAAATAAATGTTTGTTTTGTTCCTTGCAAATCTCGGTACTGCCCTGCTCAACGCGGTTTTTTAAAACATAAAATACTTCCCAAAACACTCAAAAACACTTATTCGTGGCGGAGCTTTAGGTGACATAAAATACTCCTCCGAATGGTTAGACACGCCCTCCTTCAGGGGTGTTCTTAATTACATAAAATACTCCGCTAAATGTCACAAAAAACTCCTCTTCAACGGAGTAATTGACAGCACGAAAAACTCCGCTAAATGTCCCCAAAAGCTCCCCTCCGCAGCGGATTAATAAGAGCGAGAACACTCCGCTAAATGCCTGAAAAAGCTCCCTCCCTTAGGGGAGTTCACTAGATACTCCCATTAAGCGGAGTAAATAAATCTCCGTATACGGAGGAATCTGAAGGACAGGCAATTTACTCCCTATCCGGGGTATTTCCATTTAGAGTGTAGCAACACTTGATGGGAATGAGAAAGACACGTATAGCGTACGCCACTCCAAGGTGATGTACAGTAATTATCACTTCCAAAAAAATGGAAGAAGCTCACACTTATAGCAGCAATGATGTACTAAGGGTTGCTGCGGCAGAGAGGAAGGAAATCGACGGCAATCGTGAACTTAAACCTTCGTGATGGTCGTGAAGGTTACGTGCAGCTTCGCTACTTTCAAATCTTACCTGTTAGTGTGAGCTTCCTTCATTTTTAGTATCGATATCCCGCATCGAAGATATCTACGTGACCAACAGTCTTCCCGTCTTTGACGCAACGTACCGGACGATCCATCGCTTGCTGAAAGACAAGCTCGCGCAGCGGGTAATACCATTTGTTAGTTCTTTGTCATCTCGTCTCGCCTGTCTCATATTCTTATCTACATGATAACGCAACGTCTATCTCGACTATGTTATAGTGAATAATCTCGCCTATCTCCTAATTTAACTGGCAAATTTAACTGGCTTTCCAAGGCAAAAAGCGAACAAAAATTTAAATTCTATTCGAAGTTAAATTGAGATCTGCTAGCGTACAGGTGCTACCGCATGCGAATTTGGGAAGTTTTGGTGGCGTCTTGTAATTAGGACTTCGAATTAGGGTGAATTGTACGGTGCTTGAAGCGCTTATAACAGACAGATATTGTCCATTATACGAACCCGATCATTCATGCGTATAATAAAGGTATGTGGATTTTTTCCGCTCAGTTTATTGGCTTAGAATGACTGATGGCGTTTTATTGCAGTGTTCATTTGGAATAAAAAAAAAACATCAGTGATCGTTGTCTGGTGCAAGCTTTTAAACGCCAAAATTATAAAAGCGGTAACTCGAGTTAAAAAACAATACCTTATTTAGAGGAACAGCGATAACCATACGTATTTGTAATCGGCGGAGTATTTTTTTTTTGTTTCAGATTGAATACAAAAATTAACATTGGAAAGCAGAATTGCAAACACAGAATATTTTTCTACGTATAGGATAGCAGGGCGATCGTTCACCTCTGGTGCTGTGGTTTCGACATACACAAGATGACATTCCTCTGTAGATAAGACCTCAATTGTTTCCCCAAAGAACCTGAAGCACAATGTACAAATGGGGAACTCGCCATGGTTTTGGTGGAGAAGATAACTCCTAAACTTCCATGGAACAAAAAAAGCATCTCCGCAAATTATATTCGCGATGTTCACTCCTTTGTTTAGCCAGCACTGAAATTGTTAGATGGAAGTTTATTCTTGGTATACTGACGATCATTAATCGCGCAAATGACCGGCACGAAATTAGTTTTCTGTAAAGGCGGAAAGAGGAGCCCTCCTATAACAAAACTATTGCTGCGAATAGCCGCGCCATAAAAAGACAATGTAGACAAAAAACATGCAAATTTATCAGCAATTTTCTTTTTGTTGCAGTGGCACCAAAGAGCGCATGACCTAAGAAAGCTACACGGCATCCATCCATCGGACTTCACACAGGCGGAGTTTGGCAGCACGCCCGAAAAATTCCATTACGGCAACCAAGAAGGAAACGTAAAAAAAATCAAGGACAATGGCGACTTCGAGTCTATCAGTGTTTATGGAAGCCCGTGAAGGAGAATGTAGCGCTTGATTTGTTTTGTTTTAGTAAGGGACATATATAGCACGATTAATGCCCCTGTTGTCGCGTTAATCGCCGAATCCTCAAGGAAGGCTATGACAGTATGACGATATCTTATAAAGGATAAAATCACTAAAAAATGTGATGGTAAGATGTCTGTTTAATACACCGCCCTTACAAAAGGCGGACAAAACAAAGAAACCCTAAATAAACGAAACGTAACATGAATGAAAAAATTGTGAAACCGAACAAACTGTGTAACGTCCTGCAATCGCACAAACACTAAAGTGAATAATTGGTGGAGATTAGGCATTCAGTCGTTGTAACAGCGTAAATAGTGAGTAAATGTTTATTTGAGCGAACAGTGGTGCTTGATCCGTTACATGGTGGTAACAAAAAAAAATTAAGAATCAACTGACACAGTAATAAAATATTACTTTTACACCACCCTCACAAAACGACGACAAACAACTCGAAATAATGAACCAAACACGAGTCAAAAATTACGGCGTATACTTAGAACTTTCTGAAAATGTGAGGGCGCACGCGTTGTTAAGCCTTCTGTTGACCTCCTGGGTACCTTTCTGTTAAAGGTAAACAGCGAGGGTGCTCAGCGTGCAGAGAGCACCCTCCAAAGCTGGTTTTCCGCGCTCGCCATCGCAACGATCTTCCTGTCCCCCGCCGATCACCTTTCAAAGCGGCTCGTATTGCGTGTGCAGCAGGGGCCTACCCTCCTCGAGGCACCCCCGCTACCCTTTCCCGGCACGCACTCCGTCACCAATTATTAAAACCCTCCTTGCCGTTTCTCAGGACCCTTTTCCCGCCTCGCTGTACCCCTCTTCCGGCGGGCGCTGTACGACTGGCGCCCCCCGTTTTCAGTGCCTCACGATTTTTCGTGCCTCACAACCCGTTCCGTATAACCTAAAGAACTATGGCTTTCGCTTAAAGAACTATGGCTTTCGCTTTTTCATAAATGGTGAAAACATGCCAACCCTGTGAAGACCATCCTACATGGTGCGAATTCGCCTGCGAATTCCCAGCTGCGACGCCGGCGGCAAAACGACCTATTTTCGTAGCTTCGACAGCACCGAAGAGAGATCATTTTGCCGCGCTAACGGCGCCGCAGCAGCGAATTCGCAGGCAAATTCGCACTATGCAGAAAGTGTTTAACGCCTTTTCTTTGCATAAAAATGCTGGATTTTGGATGTTGGCGTAATATTTAACCTTTCTAATAGATTGAATGGAGACAATCTGTCGAAGGGTTTTTAAAAATGAAACAACGAATTAAAAAAAAGGGTACAAGTATGAACTAGAGATATAAAAAATGCGCATTTTATGCAGAGACTCCAAAACAATAAGATTATGATGATGATGATGATGATGATCAATTATGATGACGAAAAAGTTCTTTGCTTTTTCGGAGTCTAGAAGAAAAAGAAAAAAAAAACAATGAAACGAACCTAAACAACCAAAATTCTGCGAAAGCACAAACTGCCTTGCATCTGCATAAAAATGTTTAATTGGCTAAGTTGAGGCATTCATCTTTTACGATGGCGTAAATGTACATGATTGCGGAAACAATCAAAGGAGAACTGAAATGTTGGAAAATCCCAACGTTTGATTGTTCACAATCAAATCTCGCTATAAACAACTGACAATGAACACGAGGGGCATTCCTCTGAATTTCTACACATTTTTTGTTCGACTACTAGGGCCGGTGTGTCTGCACCTGAGGCACTGCAAGGCGTGATGACGTCGGGAAACGATTCATTCTAGCTGAATTTATTACAGTGAAGAAGCTTTAGAAACTTAAATACTGGTCAAAACGATGAAGTGCGCGGTAAATTTAATAGGTAGTTGGACGCGTGCGAGCTTGTCCAACAACTTAACTTGCGCTAATTTTGATGTAATCTACATCGCAAAGAAAATATACCAAAGGCGCTCTTAAATCTGTAGCGACTTGCTTCATGTGAAATATATGCCCCGCGTAATTCAGGCACCTGGTAAACGTCCTAAACTCCTAATGGCAGTGTAACACACGGAAAATACCTTGTTGGTTTCAGGTGAACTTAGGGAGGATTTTGTGAGGCAAAGACGGTACTAAAGACCCACGGAGGATGAACCCCTATCTATTGTAGCGCTATAAAGCGCTTCTAAAATTATCCTAATTGTTCTCTCAGCTCTCTACGCTTATGTAGGTCAGGTTACATCGCGACTGGTTACATCACGAGTCCACAAAGCGCCAACGCCAACCACCTACAGGGAAGCTGCAGTACACACAAGCTACACGGAAGCTACTAGGAAGCTACAGAACGCACAAGCTACAGAACACACAACAACAAATTGGCCGTGTATCTGCTCACCTCACTGCAAATGTCGTTTGAAAGACCGGAGTCGTCTGTCGCTCCTGCCACGTAACTTCCTCTCCTCTCTCCACCTCCCACACCTCCCGCTATTCCCCTATGTCATCCTCCCCTCATAATTATTGCAATGCAGTTTCTTTAATTCAGCACAATTTTTGAGCACTGCTCACACACCCTCGGACAGTACAGCGCACGTCTTCTTCAGTTTATTTGGTGTTTGTTCTGCTTGGAGCACCACATTCGGAAATGTTTTTTAGTGGTTGCTTTGATATCTCGCCCCCCTTCGACACCGTTCCTTTAGCACGGAGATTTTCATTTGCTATCGCTAAAATGAACCCAACGTGAACCTTTAATAAAAAGACACTGGTACTGTCACTTATGTGTTACACTTTTGCCCTCAGGTACGCCTGAGATTTCCTTCGGGTTGAATAGGCGAGGTATGAACTAGCTGTGCATGCAGTTTTAGTACTTTGTAGTAGTGCTTTCTATAAATACTTTGAGGCATCCTTTCACTTTGTCCGGGAGGCTAAATCCGCTACCACAATGAAAAACCACAGTTTTCGCCTTTACATAGCCCTAAGCAGGCTATCTTCATAAAAAAAACAACGCCGTTTGACCGATGCCCGCTTCTTCTGGTCTGCACATAGTCAGTGTAGGGTAGATTGCCTGTCTGCGCGTGCGCACGCAATTCTGGTGAAGCCGCTGCCAAGCTAGTCCGAAGCCAGAAATTATCAACAAAACTAGCCAGTCCAAGGTCAACACGCGTCTATAGGCCACGCCTGCCAACGTTACGTAGATAACCGTGGGGTGTAGCAGCTTTCCCGCAAGAAAGAAAAAGGAAGAAACGAAACACGGAATATCTAAGTAGGCGGGGAATACCGACGCAATGTTTTCATTTGTTCGCAAGAGCCGGAGGCAACGGCGCGTGTGTTGGCGCCTGAGGTACCGCACGCGCGTTTAGTCGCCGGTTGCAGCAAGGTCATGAGCGGAAGTGAAAGCGGGGGAATACGTATTTGTTACCTACTGCTAAGGGGAGGGAATGACCACACGTGGTAAGCAGCTATAAGAATCCGTAAATGAGAGCCTGCTGCTGATGATCTAAATCAGTTCGGAAGAAATCGTAGGAGAGATACGACGCGCCACCGAACTTGGGACCAGTCTGCGCATAACAGCGGCCGACAGAGAAAACTGGAAGTGGCCATCGGGAAGAGTCGACACTACGGATTTCGGAACGGTACGTAAAAAAACTTAGCTCTTATCCGCACGACTACAGGGACAGGGTTGTAGAATACAAGTGATTTGGCTTGCGGCAGCTAGCAATTCCAATTAAACTGCTTCCGTTCCGAGATAGTGTTGTATTTGCGCGAATGGCACCAGCACAATTCTAAAGAGAGCCCATATTTGTTTTTCGCCATAATTTTTGTTTTTGCGGAAGAGCTAGAATATGTAATGGCAACCTTGCGCTCTCTAGAAATAGCGAAGGTAAACAATAGCCAAGTTGCTTCATTTGGATACAGTTGGACGAAAGCGAAATGCATGATGTCGCGCGAGCAAGCATTTCCTCGATTCGCAATGTTTATAGTTTATTTTGTAGGTTCTCATTCTAGAGCTTCTACTTATGGTGTAATATTATGGTTCTGTTGCTATTCCGTAGGTCTACGACATCTTCAGTCTTTCAGATTAAGACAACGAATTCATTCTGAAGCATTATTCCAAACTCCTCCGCCCGGCCTCTTACTGGCCACTGACTTGGTTTCTTAGTTTTTGCTAGTTTAGCCTTTTTCCATTTGAGATCTAGTCTTATTTTGCTGGTCCCAACCTCTTGGCCTGGCCTTGCCTCTGAATATCTTGCACATACTTAGGGTTACCCATTAAGGCGATTTCGTATTTCATTACACCTTTGGGTATTTGCCATGTCCCTTTCCTATTTCGGGGCTTGCGGAAAAATATATTCATTATTTTTAAGTTATTTCTTTCCACTATTCCAACCAGTGTATAACATCCGCTATTCCGACTAGTTATTCCGAAGTACCACAGTTCACATTCACCTCCGTGCTTCTCTCCTATGTGCATTAAAGTAGCCGATCACTATCACGCACTGTGTCTTTAACTTATCGGTCAGCGATTCCACCACCTCGTTTAAAGTGTCAGCAGCCTCGTCGTAGTAGATATAGCCTAGTGCTTAGGCATGTGCTATAATTACCATGTACTCTTTGTTTATTTTGATCCCAAGGCAGCGAAACTTTCGCTAACACTGTAGAAATGCTTCACATTTACAGCAAACTGTTCATAGATGAATATTTCAACTCCAAGATAACTCCCCCCTCAACGTCTTAAGACATAATATGCCCACTGTTAATATTCTTCACAGCCTATTCTTAATTCTTCACAATATTCTCCACACCAACCCGTCTATGGCCGCTTTCTGGCACGTCCGGCCAGCATACAGGTTCTGGCAGCCACTGATCATAGGTTGAACAGCCAACATTCGTCCACCAGCGCTTCGGTATTTCTCCGGCCGCCCGTATTCAGACACACGACAGGTACCCGGCTGCCAGACTTCCAGTTCACTCTCTGCTGCCGATGTTCAGAAAGAGAACGGCCGAAGTACGGCCTTAGGTGAACCGTTTTTCCTTCGGTAAGCTGTGTTCAGCAGAAGCACGGCAAGCGACCGGCCACAGAATATTCGGATTCTTGTGGCAGTTGGTGTTTGAAAGGAGAGCGGCCGGAGCACGGCTGCCGCGCATTCGCTCTTTCAACGGTGAACCGGCCGCGCGTCCTGCGGCAGAATATTCCTTTTCTTCGGGCAACCGGTGAACAAAGGAGACCGGCCGACTACGTCCCCAGAATGTACGTTTTTCATTCGGTTATCGGTCCTCGGCCGAATTACGGCAAGCGAATGGCCGCAGAATATTTGACAACCGGTGTTCAGGATCTTACCAGCCCACGTAAGGTCTCAGGTTATACGTCATTCTTTCTGTAAGCGGCGTACTGCCGAATAACGGCATGCGTCTGGGTGCCGGAGATCATACACTATTGGTTAGAAGGAGACCGGCCGGTGTAGGACCGGCACCAGTTTTTCCTTGCGTGAAGAAAAATCCGTTAGGGAGCCGAACGAAGCAGACGCGTTTTTCATCCGCTCGGTGGTTCTGCGTTTTAGATGAACGAAATTCGTTTGTCAAACAAAAATGAGTGGTTATAGGTGAACGGGCAAGGTGGAAGGACTCATTGGACATTACCAGGTAGCCTTTTTGGCCATCGGAATGACATTTATTGCCACAAGAAGACTACGCCCCACCCGCCGCTTTCGTCGACGCGTCAGCTCGAGGATATTCGCCCTCTCAAAAAATGGAGAGCATTGGAGACATCGACCCGGCAGAGATGGCCGACCCGAGATGGCGGTGGTTCACCGAAAATAACTGGCCTGAAAGGGTTTCGAGCAAGCGGCCACCACGCACGAGCTCAACCGGCGCCATGTCAAGGACTCCCCACCAAAGAAAGGCAAGGTCACGCAAAAGCGCAAGTTTGCGGATATTCTTCTTACAATAATACTGCGAAAAACAATGTTGGACTATTTCATTGGTGATAAACGTAGAAGAGGCTAAGCTCGTGCATTGGTAGGCTCAACTCCGCGCCGTGCTTCATGGTATTTTATTTATGGCTGTCTATATAGAAACACGCGTTATTTTAAATTTGCCATAACAACAGAGCCTTGTGAATGACGAAGCCTGGATGTTAATTTAGTTGCGGTGTTTGACGGTGTGCTTAACTAAACTTGGGATATGACTCATCTGGTTAAACATAACCGCCAGCATCCTAGCAAACACGGATTTCATCAGGTTTTTCTTGCTCAACGCAGCTTGTTGAGTTCACGCACGATTTGGCTCTAGCAATAGATAACCTTAAAGTTGTTGACTGTATATGACCTGCTTGCTACTACATTACAGGCTATAAACTTAATGAATCGGCTATTCCATGGATAGCGCAGTATCTCTCTCTAAGAGAGCAGTCGGGAGCTCTCAATGGTTGTTCATCCGAATATGTTCCGGTGACCTCAGGAATTCCCCAAGGCTCAGTTGCGGGCCCTCTTTTGTTTCCGTTATATATAAATGTTATTACTATTGGACTCAAATCTTTGTTAAAAATGTTCGCGAAATACTGTGTAGTTTGCAGGACTATAGCGAATGATCGTGATTCCAAATACATGCAGCATGAATCGAATTTTACAACACCCTGGTGTGCCGATTCAGAAAATCATTGAATGTTAAAAACTGTGCTAACGTCAGCTTTAAAAGAAAACCTTCCTTTCAATTGAATGCGTATACCGCAAATTACGCTGTTTAAAGAAAGGCCGGGGATTATAAATAACTATGAGTTTATTTAACTACTGGTTAGAGGTTAAATGGGCACGTTCACAACCTAAAAGTTACGGCTGCACGTGTTTTTGGCTTTCTGAGACAAAATTTCAGCGAACCTCCATCTAACTGAAAAGAACAACCGTATTTCACTCATGTGCGATCAATGTTGGAGTACGCATGTGTTTGCTGGAGTCCCTACACGAAAGAGCTGATTGATACGCTCGAAAACATACAGAAACAGAATAGGGCAGTGCGATTCGTATTAGGTAATTGGCACTCTCAACTTAGCATCAGGGAAAGTAAATGTAAGCGTATATGTTAAGACGTGAAAGATCACAGACGAAACCTCAGGTTGAAATTTTTTCGTAATATCTATCATTCCAAGGCAGAAGTATATCCAAGCGCCATTCTATGTATCCTCAAATGGGACCGCTATCTTAAAGCAAATTAGTAACTCATTTTATCTTACATAAATACGAGACTGTAATTATCTACCACGTATGATTGTATCCACTGTTTGTAATGACGATTTTCACCGCGCTTTGTAGAATTATTTTGTTATTTGGCCTCAAATTTGATGTTTCGTGTTATGTATCTCCCGGCTGTAATGCACGAAAAGGCGAAGCTCGTTTCTAATAAATAAATAAATAAATAAATAAATAAATAAATAAATAAATAAATAAATAAATAAATAAATAAATAAATAAATAAATAAATAAATAAACTTGCGGTGCCGCAAGTTCGCCTACGATGGGTTGAGAGCCTAATGAATTCGAACTCGACCAATGATTTATATTTATTGTTTTATTCGTTCAAGTACGCAAGGTTTGCTGTATGCATACTACGATTGCTATGTGATTGGTTTGAAACAAATGATGAAACTCCGGTCTTACGCTTTTTCTTGCGTGAACACAGAGTGATACAACTGCAGCCACCACAAGCAGGTCGCCATTCGCCACGCGTCTACAGTTTTTTTTGAAAGAAGTACGACATTATAGGAAAATTAAGTTCTTTTGGTCTATTAAGTAGTGTGCACGTAACTCATGAATATAACATGAAAAATAGATTGAAACTGAAAGTACTTGTTGAATCTCTCCTAGGACCAGCCATGTGAAAGATCATCAGAAAGTTGATCGAGTAGAAAATCTCTTTGCAAGAAAAAATGTTCAAAAACTGGACATACTTTTTGTGTGAAGGAATTATATGGAATGCTAGTGTTGTGTTGAGTACCAAAACTCTTCGTAAATGCATTCGCGCCGGTTTTACACACAACTAAACTGGTCACGCAACTGTTGTAAAAATAGTTGATTTAGTCAGAGCATGGAAGTGTTCAGGGAGATTGGCTTAAAAGAAATTGGCTAAAAGTGGCACTTTCATCTTTGTGAAATTCAACGCACTATAGTATGCCCCTTCCGCCCCTCTCCCTCCTGCCCCGTTTTTTACAGGTAGGCCGCTCCACAGAAGATATGAGGACCTGGACATTACAGCTATTCCAGATCTGCAAAGAAATGAATATTTTCTGCATCCGACAGTAAAAGAGGCACAGCAATTAAAAGAACGACCAATTGTGAGCACTGTTTAATAAACGAGTTTTGCTTTCAACTGACTCTGATAATTAAGCAAGGCTGCGCTGAAGGCTGGATGGCTGGTGGTGGCGCATGTGGCTGCAGTGGACCCAAAATGGTGGGTTTGTGCTGCTTCACAGCGCGACTGAGTCATCAGCTTGCGCTGCATGCAGTGGTCGTCCACCGGCCTCAGTAAAGTTAACGTGATGTGGCTTAAGTCCAATGCCCGTAGCATGGCCGAACTTCCGGCAGCTCTAGTCTGGCTGGAGTCCGACGACCGCATCTTGGCTGTCCTCTGGTCGCCGTACTTCGGCCGCAAACTGGTGGCTTTGGAATGGCCGGAGCCCTACGGCTGGAATCTGGCCGTATGAACGTAAGCCGGTCGACTGGCCGACAGACACTGGCCTTTGGATAGCCATGGGAGTATGGGCGTATACGGGCAAAAGGCCCACATTTGGACACGGGCCGAACACGTCTGCCGGAAAAAGGCCGGAGAGAAAATCACCGGCCGAAGTACACCGGCTTGAGTTAGGCCGAGCAGTCCTGTGCTGCCTTGGTTACGTGTTCTCCTAACCTTGATGGATCCAACAAATATCCATGATAATGTTTGACATCCCCTTTCATAGCACAGCTAGTATACCACCACTAGCTTGAGTTTAATTGTTGAACGTGACAAGGTTCATGTTTTAGTGGCGGAGTGTCCGGACCCACAGATTCTTAGCACCATCCTCTGTGTCGCTGACCTGACCACAGCCGTAGAGAGGACAGGTAGAGTTGTTGGGGACATGAGGCCGTGATTGCGGTTGTATCCTCCATGGGGTGGGGGCGCTTTGGCCTAATACTACACCACGGATATAAATTAATCCCATGATATTTGGAGGCCCTCAATAACTGATCTTGGAGCTGTCTCCTTTGTTCAAGCTTGCTCTTTAAAAGTGAAGTTTATTCTCTCAGTAGTGGCCGAAGCATTGTGCAAAATGGATCGGGACAAGGAGACGAACGCCACAGAAAACGCAAGCTTCCATTATATTTCACTCTTTCCTCGTGCCCTTGCATATGCAGCTGCCAAACGCTCCGCTTGCGCACGCGAGCTGCATACATAAGTGCCAAGTTCTGAAGGTCTTTGGCGTCGTTACGTGGCGCCTATTGATTATGCAAGTGGGACGCCTGCGCAAAGGACGTGTTTGCGCACTATAAAAACAGGGGCCGGAAGAAGGTCTAAAATCGACTGAGAGTTTATACGGCGTTTGTATTTTCCCCTTTAATCGCTAATTACGAGGTTGTTCTTGCGTGCAACGAGTGTTCAGCGACAAACGTAAGAGTACATAGATAATGAAATTATGCGCGAATATTGCAACGCCACATAGCCTACTTAAAAGAATTATTATTGAAAGATAGGATTGATTTCGTCTTAACAACCCAAAATTGAGGGACTATCGCTGAGTGGTGCATCAAGCTTCGGAGTCAGCAGAATGGTTTCACAAATGATGCCTTACTTTCACGAGTTATTTCACATGTCGACTATCCAGTGGCTGCGGCGTTTAGCCCATTGACTTTGCGCTCATAGTCCATCCCCCAGTGCTGGAGACACCTACGCTGTCTCATTGCCAGTACTGGTACTGTGGCGGTTATCTTAGGATATAAATCAATAATTTGTGTAGCTTATAGGCCCTCCTGAGTACACAAACATGTCACTTAGTAGAAATGGTGACACCGTCTCGAGGTTTACGCCATTTCATAGGTGATATGAGCACCGCGGTAAAAGGCTACGACTGATGTAAATTACCCGTTTCTTTGTCGTAGCCCAATTGCGTCAAGGAAGTGTTTTCTTTCACGTGAAGGGGGTAATTTCTTGCGAAGGTGATTCCTTGTTTTTACGTTACGGACGAGAAACGATAATTGTCGGACATCTGCAATGCCAGCTGACCTTCCGGATATTAGATATGAACGTCTTACTAACCTCTAGAGTCTAACTAACGTCCACCTTCACTGAGCCTTCTCCACCCACATCACCTCAGCTTGGAGGCTGCAAACACTTTATGCTGAGGTTAGCGTGTCGAGGTCCAGAAGCTCTCGAGGCGCCCCACATCTGCCCGCATGGCTGTTTCTTAGAAGTCGTCGCGTGTTTTGTAAAAGTTTTGATGATTCTTCTTTCTCTGGTGTGTAAAGGTATTCACTGTCCCGGCGTCAGGCCGGAGAAAGTATGTTGGATGGCAGCACAGTCTTGACCGAATCCTTACTCTGAACCCGGCTATGTTCAGTGTGGATGCCGCTTAGCTGGGTTTTGCGTCCCCTCATTTTCAAACGCAACTTCCGCCAATAGTACATGCACGATGTGTTGTTCATTAAATGCGAACCGCGAGTGAAAACCTTGGCGCAGTGACATGTAGTATTTTCAGATAACCGGTATCCCACTTCTCACGCTCATCTTTCGAAACTACTTACGCTTGCGTTGAGCCTTCACATGGCTTAATACGTGGCATTGTTTTTCGAGAGAGAGAGAAGGTTCTTTAGTGTGAACTGGTGAGGTCAGCCCTGCTAGGGACAAGGCTTCCCACACCAGATGGGGGGGGGTGACTACGTTGATGAGTGGTGAATATTAGACATTAGGGTTACAGCAGGAAGAAGACAAACAAGAAACATTGAAAAACAGAAAATAAAGTAAAAACAAGAGAATGCTGCCAGCAGAGTTCGGAGATAAAAATACAATTGAAAAAAGAATCGTTAATGTAAACACTGAAACTAATTGAAAAGTAAATGGCGTGAAAAAAAAAAGAGTAACCACACCAACCCAAGAAAAATAAATAGATGAACGCCAGTGACAACAACACAAGCAAAGTAAATAGATGAACGCCACAGTGCGAAAGAGTAGATATCGCGACACACTTGCTCTGTCTTTGATCTAGAGAAATTTCTCTAGTTTAGTGTCTCGTAGGTACTGGAGTAGAACTTTTGTACCTAAGGTAGTGTCAGCAGTATTGGCCCAGGGCCCAAGAAAATGGCGAAGTTCCAGACAGTCTCCATGGCGTACACGAGAGAGGGAGCTCGCTGCAGTTTTCCGCGCAGCAGCGAATCGAGGGCACACGCACAGCAAGTGATCTACAGTCTCACGCACAGCGCAAATCTGGCACAGAGGGTAATCGTCCCAACCTATCTTGACTTAAAACTCCGAGTAAATGCTACATTCAGGCGTAGTCGGTGCAACCTTCCTTCACACCGCTTGCTGATGCCGCGTGGAAAGCGGAAGTTGCAGTGCGGGTCAATAGCCTGCAGTGGTAGATACCTGCGGTGAGGGTCCCGCCACTCCGACATTTGTGCAGTCCATCCACTTGCGAGGATAAGGGCATTGCTGTCCTCTCGGGAGAAAAGAAGCTGGGTCGTACTGCTCATAAAGTGGCCTGCGCTGGCGGCTGCATCAGATCTAATATTGCCTTGTATGCCCGAGCGACCAGGCAGCCACTGAAGAGAGATGTCATGACCTTCGCGCACTGCCATTGTGTGAATTTCGCCAATTTCACATACAAGCTGACTGTGGTTGCTGTGAAACTTTCGGAGGGCTTGTAAGGCGCTGCGAGAGTCGAGGAATATTACCCATTGCTGGGCATGATGTCCGCTGATGTAGTGAAGTGCAGCCCTTACAGCTGCCAGTTCGGTAGCAGTCGATGATGTTTCGTGGCTAAGTTTTCTTTGGATAGTGCACCGAGCTGCTGGGATCCACACGCCGATGGCGGATGAGCCCGGGCGAACCGAGCCATCCGCATAAACATGTGTGTAGCCTTTGTAGGTACTGGAGATATACTCGAGTGTGAAGAACTTGAGCGCGGCCGCGGGAATGGCGGACTTTTTGCTGATTCCGGGTATTGTTGTGCAAATTTTCCATGGCGCCAGTATACACGGTGCTACTATCGACTTTTGAGGTTTTTGAAAATTCGCTGGAAGCAGGCGTCTAACATGCTGTGCTGAGATGTCTGCCAAAGGATGCGTATGGCATCAAGTCAAATGGCGCAAAGACGTTCGAAGGACCTCTTGGCGTTGTAGCACTGTGGCGGAAAAGCACTGAGCTTCGCACAGAATTGCAACCATCGATGTGCATTTAGGCAGACCGAGGCAGGTGCGCATAGCTTTTGCCAGCACTGAGTCTATGACCTTCATGTTTGTAGCCGATAGCTGGTGTAGGGCCGGCAGGCTGTAACGCAAGAGGCCGACAAAAAGGGCCGAGCCTTCCCAGAGACCCAACCATGTGACAGCCTGCATTTCCACCAAAACACCAAAATGCTCATTTGTCCGAATTACCACTACGAATTGCTATAAGAGCGTAAATGGAAGTTAGCTGGCCGAACAGAATCTGAGAAACCAAAAAATATAACAATTAGAAAAATAAGCAAAACTGATGAACATGGGCTAACTAAAAAAAATTCCTTATGTTAAGGAAGTTAAGGCACTTCATCGCTATGATAGTGTAAATGCACACCATTGGCGAAAATTCACAAAGTATAACTCTGAAACAATAAGATACCCCAAAGTATACTCAGCTACTCATAGCCACAAGGGGTGATAAGAACTCAAAATTGCCACAGGCGGCGTTAGAATGCATATGCATTAGGATGAAATTCTTTAAATTTCTGCATATTCTTTTCTTCTGCGCTAAGCGAGTGTGAATATACGTTTCCTTCAATACGTATGTCCAAATAGTCGACGGAGAGTCATCCTAACGTGACTTAACTACTATAAAAAATGTATTTATATTCTCAGGCCACTTTTATTTATACCTGTGATACTTTTACCCGAAACATACATCCAACCCATACAAAAACAACAATGCAGTGCATAAGTTTCAAAAGCAATAATTATTTCTGATTATACAATGTTAGCCAATGAGCGATGAAACAAGTGATCATTGATAATGGCAACAGGATCGGAGCAAAGGTGGTTTAGTTCTAGGCATGTTTTGTGGAGAAAAGACAAAGCGAAAGATCTCCAGTTGCATCATACAACACCAACTTTACGACTGCGATCATTGCGATGCAACGCGTCCTCAGGCCGGCAAAGCTGTTCATTACGGAAGCAGCACGATAACTGAGTTTATGAAACAAAGGAGAAACATGTTTCGTCTGGATGGTAAAAATGGAAGGCTCATCTGCACTACACTCGCAGTCCTGTCATCATTTACCAATATAGTGAGCCGAGTTACTCCGACCAAGTTCGAGTGCAGTAATTAAACTGTCGTGGCACGGATCCCATACTGGTGTGGCGTATTCCAATCCAAATCTAATTATTGTTTTATATAGAATGTTTTAAATATCATGGAACGGAATAATAGTTTCGTAGTCAATATCCAAACATGCCGTTTATCTCGTTAATAAAGCATCTCGTTAATAAAGGTTTAGTTATCTGAAATTGCGATTTCTACACACTTGCAAGAAGAGTCAGATTCTGGTAGAGCGTTGCTTAGGTAATACGCGGGCGAACTGCCAGTAGTTTTAGAAAAACGCATACCTCCGCATTTATTGACGTTTTGTTCCACTAACCATTCCTCCCACTAGTTACTTACAGGAATGAGGTCGGATTGAAGAGAGTTAGGATCTTCATCACGAAACCTCACAAAACAACGTCACAAAAAATGTGCGATGTCATTCGCAAACGAAAGAGTAATGAGGGATTTAAGAAAGGGAAGATCGTAAATGCAAGTTGGAAATAAAAGAGGCCCCTGAACAGATCCCTGGGAAACCCCCAAGGGAAACGTGGTTGAGAGAAGAGTTTTAGCGGAAACAAATTGTCGGATATTAAGGAAACAACAAGGTCGAGAACTGGGCTAGTTGGTATACATTCATGATTTACCAGCGCCAATTAAACGGGACGAGAGAGGAGTACACAACACGGGCGCTACTAACAACTGAAGGTTTATTGAAAAGAAGGAAAACATAAAAGAGTTGAGCCTGCGCACTAACCACAGCCGTGACGTAGACCACGCGCGATACACACTCTCCACAGCCCAGATAGCTGAAGCTCAAGTACTGTCGAGATAAGCAACTTCACTATCCAGCAGTGACACCGAGGGCGAGCTAATGCACGAGTCAGAATTCTTTTTTATCAAGAAGGCTTCCCAATTTTCTCTCGTGCGTGTGTCATTGTGTGTAAACAGAACGCTTGTAAGGTTAAACTTGGGGTAACACCCATGCTTAGAGCAATGCGACGCAAGAAAGAACTTGGGTATGCCCTTTAGTGTATTGCGATGTTCCCGCAAGCGCTCATTAATGCACCGCCCCGTCTGTCCAATATATATCTTTTTACACGACAAGGGAATGCAATACACAACTTTGGTTTTGCATTCAACAAACTGTGACTGGTGTTTCACACCACCAGTCACAGTTTGTTGAATGCAAAACCAAAGTTGTTTACTGCATTCCCTTGTCGTGTAAAAAAATATATATTGGACAGACGGGGCGGTGCATTAATGAGCGCTTGCGGGAACATCGCAATACACTAAAGGGCACACTCAAGTTCTTTCTTGCGTCGCATTGCTCTAAGCATGGGTGTTACCCCAAGTTTAACCTTACAAGCGTTCTGTTTACACACAATGACACACGCACGAGAGAAAATTGGGAAGCCTTCTTGATAAAAAAGAATTCTGACTCGTGCATTAGCTCGCCCTCGGTGTCACTGCTGGATAGTGAAGTTGCTTATCTCGACAGTACTTGAGCTTCAGCTATCTGGGCTGTGGAGAGTGTGTATCGCGCGTGGTCTACGTCACGGCTGTGGTTAGTGCGCAGGCTCAACTCTTTTATGTTTTCCTTCTTTTCAATAAACCTTCAGTTGTTAGTAGCGCCCGTGTTGTGTACTCCTCTCTCGTCCCGTTTAATTGGCGCTGGTAAATCATGAATTAAGGAAACATACCATTTCAGAGCGGTAGCTTTAATTTCATTTGACTCAGTTATAGGGGCAACAATGTGACACACTTGGTCAAAAAATTCAAAAATATGATTTCTTCTGGTTCTGTAACACGGGCTAGTTAGAGAAATTACGCGTAATTGGCAGGTAACGCCTTTTGATGAAATTTACAGAAATTAACCACCTTAACTAATTTCCGCTCTGTAGGAGGCGTAGGTGGGGTAAGGGAATGGCGGAAGATTTTTTTAATACACTAGAACTAAACAAAATTGTATTTTTTATTCAAAATAGAGTGTAACAAGTTTTGCATCTTTTATCCAGGAGTATCAGCACACCAAATTAAGTATTCAGTCCCGTTGCCCAAAAGCAGCATCACACGTTTAATTGCATTGAATTCTGTTTTACAGTTACGCTTTCTCAACGACCAGCATCAACAACGCTGTCCTTGGAGCACGTTTAATTGCATTGAATTCTGTTTTACAGTTACGCTTTCTCAACGACCAGCATCAACAACGCTGTCCTTGGAGCACAACATTGCGAAGCCTCGGAATTACCATGGTAGAAGCGATTGTCGAACCGGACGCTGCATCAGCATCGCGCCAGGAGGACATCGCCCGAGGCGAGCTCGGAGAAACAGCAGAATCAACGCAGCAATCCCTCTCGGAGCTGAGGCTGCTTATTGCAAGTGAGTGAGCGTCGGGAAGTCACAGAAAGCAAAATCCATAGATTATGTCACCACGCAGTTGGCAGTGCATCAAGAATATTACTAAAACGTTAGAAACGAAAAAACGCATGTAAGAGATTTAAAAAACGAAAACAACCGGAAAAAGAACGATTAAAAAGGGTATCTGAAATTCAGAGCAAGCGGTATATTTAAAGTCCAACAGCGATGGTCTTTCTCCAACGCGGCCAATATTGTGTTCTGGATAACACTGACCCAAGCTATCTGCTTAGTAAGACGGGGCTTAATTATACGATCGTTATCACCTTGCGCAGGTGAACAGGGTGCCAGCATTATCGCGGATACCCTGATAAGAATAACGATCACGCTGCCCACTTGCGAGACATATTTTAACGTTGGACTGGATAACTCCCCTGCCATGTCTTTTACCGTGACAATTTGTGTGTGTGTATGTGTGTGTGTGTGCGTGTGTGTGCGTGCGTGCGCGAATACGGCCGTCTAAGGATCAAAGTAAGTGTGGCAGCACCATAAAATGAGATGTAGAATGTAGAATGTACAAATTTATTTCAGACGACAAAGAAGATACAAGTTGCTTGGGGGACCAACGTAAAGGCAACGGAAGGCCTTACCAAGCGCCCATTCCCCGCTTACACCGGCATAACTAACAAGTCATACATGAACGTTCGTCGGGTGCTTACAAGAGCATAAACAATCTATTTGCACATATTGTGAGCGTAACAAATACAGGGCTTCTTTCTGTGGCTCCATCCCGTCAGTAACGCTGTTACAGTAGCGCCGTTGACTAGGGCGTATGTCAGTTGCCGAGCTTGGAACTGCATAACAGTTGCGGTTGAAACTTCTTAAATTAAAGGCAGTGTCCCATTATATGTTGCGTGCATAAAACAACTAAACTCTTATCATCAGAGTACTTGCCCTTTT
This sequence comes from Haemaphysalis longicornis, assembly GCF_048455015.1. Classification (NCBI taxonomy): domain Eukaryota; kingdom Metazoa; phylum Arthropoda; class Arachnida; order Ixodida; family Ixodidae; genus Haemaphysalis; species Haemaphysalis longicornis. The sequence continues at coordinate 94,957,969 of NW_027526335.1, forward strand.
CATCTCAAGAAAATCCCCTGCTGCCACACAGTCACACGTTACCATCTACCAGAAATACAATCCCAAAGATGCCATCGCTTTTTGCTAAAACGTTTCATAAGTTACGCAGAAAACGATATCTTGCACAAGCATATTATACTGTGCAGGTATATTATACATGTTTATCAAAAGCCCGGCATTTTCTCAAAGTTTTTTGCAACTTTACTGTCCCGTCACCTGAATAAGGATTAAAAATCAATTAAAAAAGCGACACAAAAAGAATATAAAAAAAAACGTTTCTGCTTCGCAAAAACACCATTATTAGAGCACATCAAAAAAGATTCCATTTTCTCGTTGCAATTAGGTTTTCAATTTATTCACTCACTTTTTCATTACGTAATAAAATTGTTACTTTTGTTAAACGCGCAGATGAAGTCTGCTTGGACTGTCCCACCGATGACAAGTTCCTGCTCAAGTTTCTCCGGGCGGCAAAGCATCGCGTGCAAGAGGCATTCGAGCGAATCCAGAAGTATTTCAGCGCTAGGCAGAGATGGCCGGAACTCTTCGATGACCTGTCTCCCTCCACGGTGAACTACGAAACAGTGGTGGCTCAAAACCGGCTCGTCATGGTCTCCAAGAAAAGTGACCCCGAGGGACGAACCGTCGCCTTGATAAAGATGGGTGCGGCTCTTTAATGTTATAACCCTGCCGAAACTTATAAAGGAAAATCAGGACTTTTAAAATGGAGGCACAGTGCCTAAGAAAGAATAGTCTGCGGTTGTCGCTATACGAAGGCTTGTAGGTAAACCCGTTTTCCCTCACGTCGGTCGGGGATGTTACAGAACGCTCCGCTAAAGTGGCAAGAGTTCTCATATAAACAAGGAAAGAAAAGAACGCTTATCTAGCCATAGCATGCTCGAAATTCGGGGCCCCTTTAAGGCATTTTTAATTGTTTATGGAGGCTTGCGCTTGAAATTTTAGTCATAACAGAATGTAGGTTTCAGAAAGTGGTTGTTGATCTCTCGATCTTTTCATTCCAGGCTCGTGGAACAGTGGCATCTGCCCACTCACCGAGTTTATGAGGGCGTGTATCGTATTGGCTGAGTGGTGCTTGCTAAACGAAGAAGCGCAGCTTCATGGCATTGTCGGCGTCATCGACCTCAAGGGCCTGCAACTGTCCCACATGGTCCACTATACACCCTCCGTGGTCAGGATGGCAGCCCACATTAGCCAGGTGACAACAAATAACTGTTAGACGAAGTATATTAGTGGCTAACTTGTTGAGAGTGTTTAGGAGTACTTCAAGTTTGGTTTCCTGACAGCATTAACATAAAAAAGCTGTCGCGCAGTTGCAAGCGATGCGAAACAGTGATGCGTTCCATTTTACTACCCTATATTGAATTTTTAAGCAGCAATGACACTGAATGCGACTTGGATATGCTAATTCATATGGACGTTTTCTCTCATTCCGTCTTGTATACGTTGGCTAGTAGTTCCCCTCTCCAGCTGTGACAAATGTTTACAGGCGAATTTCGTTAATCTACACTGAATTGACTGAAAATTCCGGGCTGTCTGAAAAAACCGCTCAGGTGCTGTAATATCTCCAGGGGGGATCACATGATAACACCCTCGTTGTTTCTTTGTATCGCGTAAAAAATCAGCAGCAAACATGTGGGCAATCACGGGCTTAAAAGAACAATTTTTTTGTAACGGGCGACAAAAATTGATAACATCTCACATTACAGCAAGCCTCACTATTCCAGTATTTCAGGTGGTTATAAGATAGCTATTTTGTCGTACATCCACGGTTTGTTTAAATCGATTTCTAACCTCTCCATATACTGTTGTACCCCAAAGCATGGTAATGCGCGTTGCACAGCTCAAATATTGTAAGTCTTGCTGTTTCCTTAAGGTTAGTAGTTGTTACAGAAAGGTAATCGCATGATCAAAATCAAGTTGCGATCCTGGATAGAGAGCAAATTAGGTGTACTGTCTGCCTCAAAAGCTTGTTTTTTAAAGATATTCCTCTATGAACCCGAAAATGGCAAAAACGTTTGATGCAAACCTAGCCTCTTTCTGGATATATGTGCATGAAAACCAGCATTGAAAGTTTTTTTTTCTTGTGTTCACCCGTGTTTATGGAGGAAAATACAGTCACTTTGGTTAATACTTCACTTGTGGATGAACAGGGTTAATTCTTCAGCACAATATCCGCTCTCCACATTTTTTGCCGCCTATAGAAAAGTAGCGCGACAACGATGTTCCAATAACAGCAAAAAAGAAGCCATGCACTCACTCACTCACTCACTCACTCACTCACTCACTCACTCACTCACTCACTCACTCACTCACTCACTCACTCACTCACTCACTCACTCACTCACTCACTCATTCACTCACTCACTCACTTTCACTAAGTGTTTGTAATTTTTTCTTCAGGACTGTATTCCGGCACGCCTCAAGGCCTTCTACGTGATCAACCATCCTTATCTGTTCAACGTGCTGTTTGCTGCAGTGAAGCCTTTCCTGAAACTAAAGATAGTGCAGCGGGTAATTATGCTCATTTCTTTCAATTGTCACCTTAAATATACATTGCGTGGAACCACCAAAGTGCTACCTGGGAACAGTACAGGCGTTGTATCCTTGCCTGCTCGAACAATCGTTGTGGCTGCTATGCAGAGCTGCATAAGCTAAAAATGACCCACTAAAGCGGCATTTGACATTCTTATAGTAGCTGGGCTTACTAATTAGTCACTCAAGGCTAAGTAGTTGCTGAATGGCGATGATCAGTGTGCATAAAGTCCAAAAAAGCTTTGAGAACTTCATCGGGACCAGCACCGCCGACACGGCGTATGCATGCAAACGAGCAGTTTTGTAAAGTTGCCCTATCGTTAAGGAGGCTTGCTACGGCACTCTAAGCAGTCACTTTGTTCCATCTGCGACAAAACTAAAATAATTCCGGCTGTTGGTAACTACTCATAGACATTCCTCCAGCAGCAGCTCAAACAGACAAACTGAGTTATTTTACTTCATTTTGATTACTTCACTTTAAGGTAAAAGAGAAGGCAGAAAGTTAGTGTAATGTCATTACATAAAAGTGCATGGAAGAAAAATATACTTTCAAGGGGTATACGTTTTATGTAAGCAATTAAAATGCTAGTACGGACAAACACTTAGCAGTTCCGTACTAACACTTTTTGGCATCGCAAGTGATGAAACTTAAACCCGAGTTTTGCTGATTCACTTGGATAAAGATAAGTAAATGGCTGTTTATAGCCATTTTAAGCCTTTAGGTGGCAAGTTTAGGAAACTATTGTGTAGCTGCTAAAGGCGCGGAGCTTTGATTTGCTTAGTATTTTGGAGTCTTAAGCGCCACGGCATTCTAAGGGTGAAAGAAAAGAAGTTCCGGCTTTTACGTTTCATTTCTACACCACTACAACTACTTTTGTCGGCTCAGAAGCACATCAATCTGTACGGAGTATCAGCCTGCCACGTAAAATATAACTCGACTTTCTTATAGTAGGGTATTAATAAGACCGTCACCATTTTCGAGGCCTGAACACATTAGATCCTGATTATTGATAGCCGAACCATATTGATTTAAACATAATAGTTAACAGCAAGTCACGCATCACGAAGGTAGCGGCTTGCTTTAGCATTTGTCTAGCCGAAAACTGGACCGAAGCTGGAACTTTATGAACTAACTTTCCGGGTAAAGCCTCTTCATTTTGTTACAAGGGTTGTGTTAGTTTGCTAGCTTTCTTATGGCAAAGCAGTTATTTAACTAAACGCTGCGGGCTTCATCTACTTTTAACTGGTTACATAAGCGCTGGCGTAAATAACAACGTCGGTAATAGTCGCTTTAATCCCGGTTCTCAGTTGATAATCTCAACCCACCAATTCGTTTCAGGTCCACCTCATAGGAAACAACCTGGAAAAAATGCACGACATACTTCCAGCTGACGTGATACCGAACGAATTCGGGGGCACGCTCGAAAACTTCGACTGCGTCAGCCAAGAAGAAGACTTGAGCAGCTCAACAGGCTACTTTGAAAGCATGTGTCGTTTTGGATACAAAAACCAATGAAGAATCGCGCTGCTGGCACAAACGCCGAGGCAGCCGTTAATGAGAATCGCTGACACCGGGCTATCGCAGGCATGAGCCTGTGTTCGGCGCCCTCTCAGGGATCCTATTCATCACTGTTCCATTAGCTTGTTATGGAATGTGGCGCATTTAGTTACAGGCAATGCACTATGTTGCTGCGAAGAGAAAGATATCAATGGGGAAAATGGGGACTGCTCTTTGCTTACACCAAACCCGGCAGCGTAAAATTTTACCAAAGGTCTTATGTTGTAACTCACGTCATTTGTGAATCTCATAAGATATTGTCGACTGTTCGTAGCATGACTGCAGTATTTATGAAAGTGACATGGTGTGCAGGCAGGGGTTACCTATGAACGTTTTTGTAAGGCTGTTAGCTAGCTGCATTAGCAAATACCATCATCTCCAAGCTTCAACGACTATCACCTCATGCAATGTTTGTATTTAATGCATATTTCGTTAAGTAAACACATTTATGACCAATGTTTTCGTTCTTGAGTAACATGATTCTGACCATGTGCTACTGAAATAATTTGAGCAGGGACAATGAAACTTTGCATCGCGTACTCCATTGCCAGCCAATTGACTTTGAGAAGATGTCTAGTCAAACATGCTTACCGCAAACTCAAACACAACTACTGATAAGATTAGAAGATGCAGCTTAAGTATTATAGAAAGTAAAAATAAAATGAGCAACAACTTTGTCGTGAGTCCCACCGTATCAGGTAGCGCGCTTTGGGTAGAAGCATCGAAGCTATAGAGTAGCACCCCATGGCATCGCAAGTTCTACAAATATTATATGTGGATAAAGCGAAGTTTTTTGCTGGCTACAAGCTTAGAGAACATCGTTCTACGGAGACATAAATTAGATAACCTTATCTCCCTAGTAGAAAATGGATCTCTAGAACTCATAAGTACGCCGTATCCGCGTATACATATACATATATGCCACCCCCCGAAAGGACAGTGGGGAGCGTAGGATTTAATTGTGGGATTTGATTCACAAATGTTTCTGCATTACGCACGCGCGAAACTAGTTGTACACATATTTTTACTACCCAAACTGGCGTTATCCGATGCTACTTCACCTCGAAAGGTGCCTCACAAACGGAACGCGTATATTTTTTTCATGGTCAAGGGGCTACATGGGTTCCCGTGAATAGGGAACCGTTTCCAAATAAAAGTCCGATCAATGTTCCTAATAAAAGTTGTTCTCTCTCTCTACATAAACGTAGGAGAAGCATTGACAATCTAATTACACTATTCAACGACATGGGGTGTGCCAAAGCTGCTCGTCACATCGTCATTACTCTGTTCCTGAGCGTTACAGCGCGTTCTAGTCTGTTGTACAGGGTGGTGCGAAAATATCTGGAACAATTTAAAACATTTTCCTTAGCGAACCGCCGCTGTGTTCGCGCTCAAACTTTACACGAAGGTCGCATTTTGTAGTCTATTTTGTTTGACACCGGGAACAAAGACGGTACTTACCTGGCTATTCTGAAAATAAATAAAAACGATTTTCGCCTTTGGGAAAATGGCGGCTGATTTGGACGTGCGGGCCAGCGCCGTTGATCTTGAAACGAGGGGGCCACTTGGGGTATTCAGAATGAAACGCACGTTTGAGATTCACGGTATGAAGGAGCCAAATGGTGCACCAGACGATCAGAAAATGCGCTTAGGAAGGAGCCAAATGGTATAGCAGAGGATCAGAAAACCCGCTTTCACATGTTCTAATCGTCTGCTACATCATTTGGCTCCTTGCTACCATGAATCCCAAACGTGCGTTTCGCTCTGAATACCCCGGGGGGGCGCCGTTGTTCCAAGATCAACTTTCGCTGGCTCGCACGTCCAAATCAGCCGCCATTTTCCCATAGGCGAAAATCGTTTTTATTTATTTTCAAAATAAGCAGGTAGGTACTGTCTTTCCCTGTGTCAAACAAAATAGACCAAGAAATGCTACCCTCGTGTGAAGTTTGAGCGCGAACAGAGCGGCGGATCGTTAAGGAAAAAAAAATTAAAGTGTTCCAATTATCGTTGCACCACCCTGTACTTACCACCACACGGACATTCTTGAAGTCCGTAGGCGTTGGACGCCAAATCCATGAGTAAATTTGTAACTACGAATTGTGTCTGACTGCCTGCATACGCTAGGCGGATAATACCAGCAACGATACCAGCGGGCTCGCTGCATGCTGCAGGTCCTCCACTTCTGTGCGGCTCAAAGCACAAGGGTAGTTAACGCGCGCAAGACCATTATTCGCATTTTCACGTGATTTTATTGATAACATGATAGGTGCGCTCCACCGTTTCTGTGGATTTCTCCTGCTCCTGCCACAGCAATGACTGAAAGTTCTGATTCAAGGCGGCCTTTGTAACCGTGGAGGAGTGCTCATCACGTTCCCGCAATTTGGCCAGCACAAATTCCTTTTTCAAAAATCGGTTGTGCTTCCTCCCCCCAGTGAACGACCTGGAAATTAATTTGCTCTGAGGACTTGGTGAGGAGAACTGAAAATATTCCGTCAGGATTGATGAGAATGTTTTCGTGCCATAATTTATTGGTCATAATTTTGTGTCGTAATTTTGTCATCATAAAAATCATAATAATCATCATAATTTTGTGTCATTACTAGGTGACTTACATCTTAGAAAGGCCACTAGTATATACTGGAAGTATTTGCACGACCATTTTCCAAAATTTTCAGTAGTTCCGGGACACTCACCACGTGGAAGCGTACAGCCGCATTGGCCACTAAACCGGACAGGTTTGTTACTTTACTTGTGTGAGCACAGCTACGTAACTCATCTAATAATATTTCCTCGAAGTTCACTTACAAAAGAGGCCGGTAGTGTTCTGTCCAGTTTTTGGCGCTTGCCGCGCAGCACAGATGGCGAGTAATCGTTTGCTATCACTACTGGAGGGCCGCGCAATGGGACGCATATATCAGATTTGCGAAGAACAGTTTGGGCTAGATGGGTTTGGCCTGCATTAGTACCGTGCCGTCTTCCCGGCTGCATTAATACCGTGAACACTAACCTCTTGATGCGGGCCTTGTCTGATTATAAGTGCGTTCACATGGATGCGGCAGTAGCGGATCGCGTTTGATGTATCGCATTATTATACCGCATCGCATCGCATGTAAGCAGGACAATTCGCTTGGGGGACGCGTCGCATCCGACGCGCTAAACCATGGTAGATCGAGAACGCAAATGCCACTCCCCCAACGCATGCAGCGGCAGTCGCATCGCATTTCTCGGCTCGGCTCAGATGTTGGGAACTTTAGGCTTAGCATCGCGGCGGATATTTGATCTACGCTGTCTGTGGAACTGCGGATGATGATCCTTAATAACTTTTCACCACACTACCATCCCCCGTCTTGTATGTGGAACTTTACTTCCGAGATAATTGCCGTTTCAGCGATCGGTGACCAAGACATCTGCCGTGGCCTGTCTTCATTCTTCCGCGTAGGTCGCGCCACCTTTCGGCCGCTTGCCGCTAAACATCGCGACAGATATTTGATCGCTGCTTTTAAAATGAGCGCTGATAACAATCCCCAGCACAATTTTTCACCGCACTAGCTCTTACTTTCTCGCATGTGGAACTTTTTCGCGATCAGGTTGATTTGCAACCGGGGTCAACGCCGGTTCGAGCCGCTTTGTGACCTGTGCAGGCAGGTGTGGCGGGCCTGTGCGCGGACCGTTCCCGAGGGCAAGTAAATGATTTACGATTCCTGCTATACCCATTTTTTGCGAACGACGCGTGGAATGCGCACATTTAGCTCAGCCACGGCCGCTCGATGGAACCTCCTTTTCTTCGAGCGGCCGTGGCTCAGCGGTCGTCGTAGTTGATCGGGCGGATCGGGGAACGAGCCGCAGGTTTCACTTTAGCCGCCAAAACGAACGTAAGCAACTTTCCGGCTACCGGAAACTGGTAACGCCGGAAATGCGACTCCCAACTTCCTGATATGACCCAGGGCGGCGCTAGTCTCCAGTGCGCGTGCATGTAAACGCAAACGCGCCGAATTCGCCCGATTCGACGAACCAATGCGATACGCTACTGTTGCATTCATGTAAACGCGCTTTATGTATAAGCCAAACTGCCCGTACACTCGTTCATTGGTTCAATCGTCACTTTTATGTTTTCCCGACTGCTGCTTTGAGTCCGTTGCTGCGTATACGACCCAATCTACGCCGAAACTGATGCGTCAAATATTTTTTGATCAAACTTTGTGGCTGGCATTCCTTTGAGACGTAATAAGTTATAACAAAGCAGCACAATACTTTGTACACTCTTCCGTTCGGCTTCCACCATCACATTAACTTATACTGACATTTCGAAATTGGCACGCAGTGGGGTCAGCGGAGCTTTTCCCATGCCCTCACTTTTGAGTAAGCCGTGGGCCATGCTGAAGGGCGCTTGTAGCCATTTTTTGCCAGCAGGTGCACGATGGTTGGATTCGAACCAACGACCTCCCGCAGCCAAGACATGCGCTCTAACCACTAGGCCGCGACTGCGGTTTATAGCGGCCCTTCAGGAGCTTACGTGCGCCACGACAGCATTCTCGTTTCTATCTCCTACAACGCAAACTGCTCAGGGGTTAAAGAAATGAGCTGAAGTCTAGCCAATGTCATCCTTAAAAATATTTGTTTTTGTAGGAAGCCCTTATATCGTTCAAAGTTCTCGGGAAATTGTTTCCGGAAAAAGACACATCAAGTTGCTAAGCCGCATTCGGCCAGGCTAAAAAGTTAAATGGTATAAGTACTAGGAATTGGCGTGTAGCGCTTTAAGATGATGACAGGATGAAGTTTCTGAAACTTACATGGCTTACGATAATAAGGCCTCAAGAGGCAATATCTCAAAGAAGTTGGCCCCTTTCAATGACGGGCGCTTTTTCAAACGCCTTTCTTTAATTTAGGTGGTTGGATGTTGGGGGCACCCGCCGAGGAAGTTCATGAAGCCAATAAAAACTTGATTAAGATGGCACCTTCAAATGTATTGTAACCAATGAAAATATTATCTAATTTTGTGCCAGTGCAGAGAAATGGGTGTGCGTAGACATTTATTTTACTGAGTGAAGCTGATGAGCTCCTGGCAACTTAAGTAATAACTACAGCCATGAACAATCACGTGCGAATAAACAAGATATTGAAAGTTGTTTTTGACTGATAAGTTAAAATCGGTAATGGGAACCAGTTCACACGAGCATTAAAACTAAATTTCTCTTCTCGGGTTTATTTGTTCGGTTACTTCTAATTTGCCGCAGAAACGTGCATCGCTACAAAAAAAGTAACTCAGTTGTTGTTCCTCATGAAATCCCTGCTTTGAAAAAAGGCGGGCTTTTGTTCCTCCCCCCCCCCTTTTTTGTGCCTTGTTTGTTCCATATAGTTTCTTTTACCGTATTGCGATCCCTATTGCGAACACCGCGAACTGGCCCATAACTTGCAGATTCCAAGAACTGGCCTATTGGTTAACTCTTCTGAGATCGACCAGCATTTGTTTATTTTCTCTTACCCTCCCTCCCCATTCCTTTCGTCCATCGAGACCAGTGGTCATGCTTTTCTAATAAAAGTTCTCTCTCTCTCTCTCTCTCTCTCTCTCTCTCTCTCTCTCTCTCTCTCTCTCTCTCTCTCTCTCTCTATCTCTCTCTCTCTCTTACCGTTATTTCCTTAGCTTTTTTTGTTCACTAGGGTGATTGCAGTGATGAGTGAAGCAATTAGAGTCGAGGTCCGTCTAGCTGAAATTGTGGAAACGAAGGGTAGAGTGCTCGACGTGAGATTCAAGGTAAAGGCAGAATGTGGACGACGGAGTAATTTACCCAATGTATGTACATTTCCAGCACTAACTGCCGCAGACGTGGAAAATTATGTTGGCAAATGAGATATTATGATCAGTTCATGTTAACTTGCTATTGATGAGGACACCCAGGTAAGGGTAGGATTCAACTAATGATACATTGTTAGGTTGTAGGGAGTAAGTATAATTTATGTTGAGGCGCTTACGAGAAACGTGCATAAATTTACATTTAGAAATATTCAGTTGCGTCACCCATGTAGAACAACAATTTTTGATTAAGTTTAAACCATTTTGTAGGTCCAATTGATCAGAGCTAGAACGTATACGGTGATAAACGACGCAATGGTCTCCGAAAACACGTATGGCAGATGCAACACCTAAGGGAAGGACACAAATAAAAATTAAAAATAGGAGAGGGCCAAGAACCGAACCGTGAGGTACGCCAGAAATGACGTTTGCAGTCGAAGAATGGCGACCTGCGACGATTGTGTATTGGGATCGATTTGTCAGAATGTAATGGATTCATGACAGTATGAACGGGTAGAGATTAGGACTGGAGAGTTGAAACGGAAGTAGTTGATGGGGATCCCGATTAAATACCTCCGAAAAATCGAAGATTACATCGGTTACCAACAAAGAGTGGATGCTTAAATGAAGGTCCGTAGTGCACTCGAACAGTTGTGATTCACAGGAGCGACCTGAGTGAAAGCTATGCTGGTTCTTAAAGAATTAGTTCGTTTCAAGAGAGATTGTCACGCTCGAATAGATTATGTGCTTAATGAGCTTACAACGAATAGACGTTACAGGGCGATAATTGGAAGGATCAGACTGATTACCCGCAATAAATACCGGTGATACACTGCTTAGCTTCCAGTCATGAAGAAGTGTGCTGTCTCTTATTGTCTTCGTAAAAAGCACCTTCGTGTATTTTAGCTCTGGTTTTACCTGATCCTGAAGCAGAAGCTACTTTTTGTTTTGTCGATAAGTTTAGCGATACCGGAAGTAGTGATGCAAATCGGAAGCATTTTGTAAAATCGTTGAGTGTGTGAAAAAAGGCTATCAAAGTCATTTTCACGTGCGAACAGGGACGGAAAATACGTATTCATAACGCCAGAGCGTTGGTCCTGCGGTACCTCTGAATCGTCGGGATTTAGATTTAACGGTTACATTTTAATAAAGCCGGAGCCCAGAATTGATTTTTGCTTGTAACTATCTGCCCGAGGGCACGCGTTTTAAACAGCACTCATGAAGAGGTAATCGGAACCAGTGTTGCGGAATCGTCTCCATTTCATTCCAGTTCCATTCCGACGAATGAAAACTTGGGTGACTTCCATACCACCCAATTCCTCAGAATGTCAAAGCTTTGCCCATTCCTACTTCGGGATTGGCCGGGCAGTTCGATTCCATTCCTGTAATTTCTCAATGCACCTTGATAGTTTTATCATTTCAAAGTATGGTTATAAATGCGTATCAATTCAGAGTATGCCGATCCCGAGTGGGGCCTTACTCCATTATACAGTCATTGCGGTTGGTCGTCATTAACATTCAGGCACGCTGCGGCAGCGTTGTAGTCGAATGAATTCCGCGGTACAGAGCCTTCCAACGTTACGAGAAGTCCCATGCTGCGGCGCAAGGTGTAGTTATCACCGCGCCACCGCCGTCTTTGCTCTCTCATCGAGAGCAACCGCCGGCTAACATGGAATAACAGGAATTTCGTGCCCCCAGCAAACAGCATCGCGAGCCGCTTTTTCATTTCCTAATCAACCCTGATATTACTAATTGAACACCGGCGCACACACTTCCCCGACACACTCAGGTCCTCCTAAGACACAACCAATCGCAGATCTTGCACTCCCCGATTCTGTAGGGCAAACTGCGCAAGAGAACTGCCAACGCGCCGAACACCTGCTCTGGGAATGCCCACGCTACACCGCCTTACGGGAAATACATCTAAAAAACTTCGGTCCGCTGTGGTCAAAGTGCTACCAGGGCTGATTTGACCCCACCGTTAAGAATAAAGAAGCTGCACCAGTGTCGCTTTTTCTGGTGGCCTTTTTAGGCACGCAGATGAGCCAAATAAACTCATACCCGAGAAATGTCCCTCAAAGAAACCGCTTCCCTCTGTTCAAGAACTTATAAACCCTCCTGTAGCATCGGTTAATTTTCTTTCGTTTTTACCATTTCCACCCAACGGCCAGGGCCCAATTTTATATGGAATAAAGGCATATCAATCAGTCGAGTAACTATGGTTACGAGGAGAGCGTGGGCTGCCATGGGGAGGCTGAAGGGGGTTCGCTGATATGGTAACGCGGACTGTGAAAGCGCCCAGCGCACTACGAAGGAGTCGTCGCTGGTACGCTGGCTCGTCAGCGCCCTGAAACCGCCCGAAGGTGCAGAAATCCAGTTCACTCGGACGTTTCTGGAGTGCTTACTCGACGGCCCAGTTCTTGTTTTGGTTATGGCTGCCTTTGTTTTCAGGTTGCTTCTAAGGCATTTACGATCGCAATGAAATGTAATAACCCAATAAGCGACTGTCAACAGCTGCTTTCAACATCCGCCTTCTAAAGATCGTTTTTAGGGGGTCATTTTTTGCTTCTTCCAAAACACATTTTGGTACCCCCCAGTTCGGCAGCGGAAGCCACAATATCGCCCCCCCCCCCCCTTTCCTTTCTCAGTGGCATTCCTGATCGATTTGTTGGTTACTAATTGTCAAATAGTAATAATAATCGAGTAAATGAATAAATTTCGGAAATTTTGGACGGCTAAAGAAAAACTATAACTATATACTTCAAGAGTAAGCATTTCAACAATGAACGCTGCTGTACAGGAAATCCTAAATGCGTGACTTCTTTGATATAGAAAACACGAGACCGCTAATGGTTTGCGGAGGTAGACTTTTTTTTTTCAATTAACACCACGACTGAAACCAGTTATGAGCACTTCACTGGGGCGAAAGTATTTACAGGTGCGCCAACAGAATTTCGCGTGTTCCCCGCCGCCATTTTACAGACGCTGCCATCTTTTCGTTTGCATAAACGCGAAACTTTCGCGTTTTCTGCCTGTCTCTCTGTACCTCAACACGTCTATTTGTCGCCCGGGTACCGCCTAGAAAGGTCGCACGCAGTGCGCTCCTGCAAACTAGCCTCATTCCATTTTTGTGGAAACTCCCTAATGCCATAACTTGTCCCGAGATTGTCGCACCTAGATAAAACTGACACTAATTTTCTCCCTTCGACCACGACACGCCACTCGGACTCTTCTTATTTAGGTCGGAGGTTTAGTTTTCAAGTTAGCGTAAAAACGAATATCAAAATTTGGGTGTTTTAACTCCATCCTCTAACGCCGCCATTTATAATAGCAGTTGTTTAACGGCAATATAATTCGGAACATAATGGAACGTTAATTATCAAAATCGACGCATAAATATTACCTTAAGAGATTTTTGGTAAAACTCGACCATTGAAATGAGCACCGCCACGTCCAAGTTACGCCCACGCACTCTGAACGCTCTAAGTTGTAACCACTTAAATCTACGCAAACAGAAATTCCATTCCTATAAGCTCGCAACCAGCCGCACCTAAGCACCCAACTTCGTCCACAAAACAATGCGTTTTTAACCTGAAAACTGCAACTTCAATTACCAGCATTACCACGCAGTTTATGCGGAACTCCGCACGCTAAACCGCTAGGTCAACGCAAATTCTTTCATTGCATTCCTGAAGAGATGAGCAAGAGGGGAGGTGAAGGTGTGCGGTGTGGAAGACGGAGAGACGAGAAGATTCTCAATAGAGGGTACGGCAAGAACCTCTCATTTTTATCATTTTTTTACTTCATTTGCAGGCAAGCAAGTGAATAGGCGAGAATTTCCTGACCCCCCGTCGTCTCTTGACCACCGCGATTTCCGCATAGGAAAGCGAAAGGAGTAGTCGACTTAAGCTTCCGTGCGGAACAACAATGGGGGGGCAGTCCAGAGCACATGGGGAAGTGAACAATGGGTGCTTCCCTGAACCACCGTGGGGCAGAATAGATTTCCCTTGCTGAAAAGGTTGGGCTGGTCGTGCAGGCTGACCACTTTTGCCGAAGTTGTGGTGCTAATTTACCGTTTTGTTTTGTTGGGCATAAGCTGGACTTCCCAGAACAAAACATGTGCTAAGAAAATAAAGCGCTTTCCGATTTATATTTTATTATGAAGCTTTCGCAAATGGAGTGTGATTTAATATTTTCTTCATACCGAGTATTTCTTGCTGAATTCTAAATTAATCGTAATTTTTAACACATTAGCAAGGCAGCTTGCGATAATTTACACGTGCTTAGACCACTTCATTGTATTCAGCACCTTAGGCACCTTGTGCAAGTTTTTGAGTATGTTATTATTCACGCAGCGATAATGGTGATTCGAAAATTGGGGAGCACGAATACTTTGACGCACAAAAGTTTTGGTGCCTTGCAGCGCAGGGCTGGAGAATCCATTGTGCGGACATTTCTGCTTATTAAATCTTCAGAGCTTGGATTTTTCAGTGCAATTTCATTTCAAGGCACAGCTATCATTAAGTCTTCACTGATGTTTCATCCATGTAACGAGGTGTCTAGGCCATTTATCGAACGCTTTCTCACGCCGCTTCGAGGAGAAATTAATATTGTAACGTCGATTATAGAGGCGAATGGAGTAATTGGGACCATCGTTGGTGTGAAGACGATTCCCCCGTCGGGGATATTGTGTGTATTAGACGCTCGACGACGACAAGGATGAAGCAGCGCTTGGCGCGCATGGTGGGAGGCAACCAACCAACCAAATGAGTTCAACGTCTGACAGAACTCACTTGGCACGACGAAACTCAGCTTCTTCGCAGCTCCAACTGCTAGCAACCGGCCTAATAAACCACGCTTCAGTGTATTCATAGTTGTTATTCTACCTCTTCAGTTCTTTAGTTCTCCTACCCGTTCTTTCCACCTTCAAATGTTCACATGCCTTAGGTTTTACCCCAACTGGAGCGTACACAAAGAATTGTATAAAAAATATCGTCCTCTATTACAATCTTTTCTGTCAGAACCTTCACTATTACACGGGTTCTAGCCTAACAGCTTTCATTGCTACTGCTCGTCTGGATTTCTGTTTTTCGCGTAAGGACGCGTAGGCGTTAACGAATTTCGTGGCACCTTTCGACAAAATGGTACAAGTTCGATGAAACGGTGTTCAATGAAATATGCATCGTTGGAGGAATCGCTTCGGAACTGCAAAAAAACGGTGGGTGAACACTCAGTGATTAGCACGGGAGCGTTACTAAGATCAAGGGGCGATTCTTAATGGTCGATAGCCGTCCAGAGCTGCCCTAGTTTTCAGTCGTGCCCATTAAGCATACGCGGAAAAACGTCATCACCGAAAATTGGGTACAACGACGCTGCAGCCAGACCGCAGCGCTCTCCTGAAGTTGGAATCAGATAGATGGGAGTAGGGAAAGTAGGAGTCATTCTTTTCTTCCTCCTGTGATGATGGATACGGTGGGCATGCCGGTACCAACTTTAAACTGGCTCGCATTCGATGGCCACTGGCAAAGTGCTCAGTCATTGGACAGCATATACCCGGCATTCAGAGAAGTAATAAAAGAGCGCTATTAGCACGTGAAGGTAAAAAAATGAACCAATCCCTCTCTTAAGAAGAACTTCGGTGCGCAAAGCTTCTCAGAAGTCAGTATAAACACAACCAAAACTCAAAACCCGAAAGCAATCCTTAAAAAACCATAACCCATACACAATCCACTCCAACCAATTCCATGACCCAACACAAATCAAACTCCACACAACATACGGGCTGAGCTTGACCCGATCTTAAGAGGAACAATACCACACACACACTAGAAAAAGAATCACGCCTCATCCCACAAACAATTCCCTCATCACATACAGATTTACTTCCGCTTGCGTGTCCGCTGTCACGCTATAGTTCTGGGCAATTTTGAAATCAGCCGCTCCTTTCTCAGTATGCCGCACAGACTATCAAGAGCAGCGTCCGTGTCAACGGTGCTGCGGTAAGCAGAAACATGAGTCTGCAGCGCGCCCATTTCAAATAAACTGCTCATCTCCCAGCGTGCAGTGCTGCCTAGTAGTGGCGGCGTCCGTGGTAACGAAGCAGCGCAAGGATCATCTCCAACGCACATGAATACCGTGCTCAAATAGCGCGATCGGATAGACGTCGGCTTCATGACACGAGAACCCAAGGTTTGATTCCGACCACGGGAAGGTTTTTTTTTATTATTTCTTGAGGCGCTTGGTTTTTTGGAACACCATCAGGCGATTCCACGACACAAGTCAGTCAATAAAGCTTCGCTTGAAAAAGCTAGATGTCTTATGAATGCCAAGCAAATGAATGTCCTGCCACTGGCAACAGTAGTGGAAAGAGCCATCTGTTTTGCTTATTGTTTGGCGGGTGTGCGCTTCTGTCGCAGCCAAGTAAAACATGCCTTAGTCTTTTTCTCAGCAGATCCTGAGCTCTTGGAAAGCATAAATGGCGAGTTCATTAGTCCTGCGACAAACCTCTCTCTCGACGACGAAGTACCGTCATCGCGCATATATAAGCACAGATGTCCTCGATAACTAGTTTATTTAAAAACTAATGCAATAGGTGCATTAGCGATTTACTCTTCCTGCCTGACGGAAGTAAAGAATATTGACTAAAACATACAAAAATATACGAAATAAAATATAATTATACGTTCCGCCTGTACACGAAAGAGTTATGCCGTCGAACGCTCTTGCACTCAATGTCCCAAACGAGCATAGTTACACTGGAACGTCCTTCACCAAATATTCTAGTGAAGAAAGTGTAAAGTTTCTGAGTGAATAAAGCATAATTTTCTGCCAGATAAGCGCTGAGGGCGCTACAAAACACCAAATCATTCGAATAAAACAAGGATATTTTGTCGGCATGGGCCCTTTAAGATGAGATGCGAGATAGCGTTACTTCGTCGTCGAGGGAGGGTGTCGAAATCGAGCTGGTGCATTCACCATGCCTGCTGTCCTTCCCCTCTTAGTCTCTTCACGTTTAGTTGCGTCTTTTTCAGCTGGCTTCTGAACTTATTCGTGGTGTAAATGCTTGTTTGCTTTTATTTTCAGTCAGCGGCCAAAATAGCTTATGTGCAAGGGTCGCTGAATTTTGTTTGATCAAAGAATACGCAGTAATTTTTATCCCGAAGCACTTAGGCTTTTGAAGCAGAAAACGGAAGCAGTTCCTCGTTAATGGGAACTACATTTCGGCTGTTATTTTTTGAAAGAAAAGAAAGGTCCTGCACGCGCATGAAAACAAGAATCGTCTCTAAGTACGAAGCCCTAAAGCTTCATGCATCCTTAAACTGCTGTATTAATAAGAATAAAACACTACGCTTTTCCCAAAGTGCTCTTATTAATTTCTCATGCGACATTTCTGACATTAAGGATGCGAATTGGTGATCTGGAAACAATGCAAGGCCCGAAAAGTATGCTTCAATGAGGATGAAAAACATCGTTTCACAGTCGTTAGCACTGGTTTTTCACGCGGTTTTGACTTGATTCCTAGCGGATAATATTTGTACACTTCCCTCTTTGGGAGTGCGTAAACTCTAAGTTTGTTGCTAGCCCATCCTGATCTTGTGCTTTTAATGCGTAGCATTATTTCCCGAGTACTGTTACGATTGAGCGAGCCACTATTATTCTGTTCGTGCGTACTGCAAGCTTCGCGCAGTGCTCTTGTGCTCTGTGGCAAAGCCTACCACTACGTGCGCCTTCCGCCTAGGCGCTTTGTTGTCGGTGAATCAGACCGTTTCAGCGCAGCAAACGGATCTTCATGTGGAAACGGATCTTCCAAAAACGCAGCTGGTTCAGCGATAAATATAAACTGCGCCATTTCAATCCCACAGCTACCGGCTTTCAGAGAAATTTCCACACTAAGTATCCGAAACGTATTTAGCAGACGGGGAAGGCATGCGCTCCCAAATAAATAAGTGCGTTAGCTACATTCTTATGTAACTCCAAGCAGCAGCGAAGAGCCTGGCGCTCCAAGAGAACCAGACGACGGA
Organism: Haemaphysalis longicornis; assembly: GCF_048455015.1. Taxonomy (NCBI): domain Eukaryota; kingdom Metazoa; phylum Arthropoda; class Arachnida; order Ixodida; family Ixodidae; genus Haemaphysalis; species Haemaphysalis longicornis. Next base: position 94,975,889 of record NW_027526335.1, read on the forward strand.
GCTTAAACACCGCAGACCCAGCGAATAACACACAGCCAAACTCTAAAATTGGGCAAACGTATATCATAAGGAGCGACTATTTGCGCATACCCTTCTTTCTGTGAATGAGATGCCTCAACATGCCAGCAGCGCGGGCACATTTATCCTGTGTGAAGGCTATACGTGGATTTCAGTCAAGCTTACTGGTGTATATTATCCCAGGATACCGTAAAGAAAGACCCTGAGTAACTGTGGGTAACTGAGAGTGACGTTAACAAAAGGTAGAGATCGCAAAAACTAGCAAGGAACTTTTCTTGGCATTGATAAAAAGACAAATACTGTTCAACCTGGAGGCAATAATATTCAAATATGACTGCATTAATGCGTAAAGTGCTTGAATGTCAGACGCTGGCGCAAAAAAACTCAATATCGTCAGCATAGACATATGTGTATACACCAGAAACCACCGAAATAGCGCTTAAGATGATGTTAAAAAGAACAGGGGAAAGACCTGCCCCTTGCGGTACACTTCCAGACTGTGGCCGCTGGAAGGAACTAATAATAAATCTTACATACCTTAAGTGCCTGTGTCTCAGAAATTCACAGTACCATGCTATGATGTACCTTGGGATGTTTAATATTTATATTCTGGACAAAAACCCCAGAATAATCCAAGCTATAAGAAGCTTTTGCTATATCTATAGTTACTATTGCCGCAACCTGTTTAGAGCGACCGGCAAGTTTAATCCGGCTTTCATGGTCCACATGCGCACTCCAAATCGAACAATTACCCAGAGCGGAAACCAATTCCTCTCGGGCTAAAGATACTATATCTGGACATCAATTGCATTATGCGCCGCCGCATGATCCGCTCAATTAATTTAACTTCGTTGGGTGCCAGTGCGATTGGTCTGACGTTTTCAATCACGAGGCCCTCACCAGCATTCCGAGGTATAGCATTTAATCGAGATGCCACACATTAGGTCCATGAATTTCAAATAGAATAATTGATGATGCTAATTAAGTGATTCAGGGCCCCGTAAATTAATAGTTAATGCATGTCAGCAGTGATGCCATCCGTGCCAGGAGCTGCAGCAGTAAATTTGGTCATGACGTCAGCAAGCCCAGAGAGCATTACCTCTACAAAGTGTCTGCTTTTTAACGACTCGCGGAGTGAAGGACATCCCTAAAGAAGAAAAACAAGTTCGGAGCCCATCAGCAATCTACTCTAGGGACTCAAAGAGTTCCCCTGGAAATAGCACCAAATAATGTGTAATATCTGATCAGGGGACTGCTTTCTGCGATCGAAGAAATAAAAAAAGCGCTTACTTATTGTTAGAGTTGGAGAGACACGAACATCGTTCTGTGTCATAAGATTATCAGCATTGGAAACAGCGCATTTGAATACGGCTGAAAACTATTTTTAGTGGCACCAGTTAGGTGGGTGTAGGTTTTGGCAAAGTTTCTTCCAAGCACCCGACTTTCTACGTCTAAAGGTACGTCTAAAGACGTCTTCGATGGGACTTCAAATAATGGCTACTTCGCTGAAGTGGAAAGGGCGGAGCGAAGAAGTGTCGCACATTCAGCTTGGTTTTCTGTGCCCAGAGAGGATATGGTGCTTTTCAGAGATATTTGAAACTTCTTCTAGTTAAAAGATCGGTTCTGGGGATTAATTGAACAGATGGGGCGCACAATGTCAAACACAATTGGAATATGGTCACTACTAGACCCGCCGTCAACAGCCGATCAAGAACACACGGAAACAGCTCGAGAAGACATCGTTAAATCAAAACCAGATTGTGTTATTTAGAGGAAGTGCCACCGAAAGGTGTGGCTACATACGGCTGATAGGCTCCTCCACACACAACCGTCTACCCAACGAGAAGCGGCAGAAACGAAGAAAAAGAAATGGTCTCAATATTCTGAGATCTGGCACCGCACGCGGTTTTATGGTAGAAATATTCTGAATAGCTATAAATTGAGCCTCAGTGTCCGGCAGCCTAGCTCAGAAAAGGCTACTTCACGTCGCCGCGAGGCGCAAAGGGAAGTAATTCCAGCAAACGTTCAATGCATGCACGCTTCGATAGACGAGAGCGAACGTGCAACGTCTAGGTGCCAAAATGCTTGTCAGCCATGAGAAAGCGAAAGAAAGAACGCACGCAGAAAACGAAAAAAGTGAACAGTAGGACATTACACCGTGTTCACCCATTTTCGAGAAAGACAAAGCCAGATGTGGTGCATAGTCTCTTTTTGTCTATTGGTTGCTGATGGGCATCAGAGAAAATTACATTATCTAACCACTCATAGGAAACCGGTAAAAAAAAAACCCATCTTGCCCTACATCTACCCTAGCCGTTTCACCTACAACTGCCCTGACTGCCCCACGCCAGCCACTGCCCTCCGCCTCGTATTCTTCTGCCCACACCACTCCTCCCCACTTCCCTCACCTACTCCTAAGCAGTGGGAAAGCGCGCTGACCAGCTCAGACCTGCAGGACCAGCAAAATCTAATCTGGCAGGCCACCCGAGCTGCGAAAGCACGCGGGTGCCTGGACTGAGACGGCTACCCATCTGCTCTAAATTTGTAAAATAAACGTGCGTTCCTTCTCCACATCCTCCCTTTTCAGGTTCCTGGGCCTTCCTGTTGGTAAAAGACTTTCACGCACAGCCACCATCGTGATCAACTCTGCCCTAGGAGAGGGAAGGCTCGTTCCTCTCGCTCGCACGAAGGTCCGAGAACGACGATTGAAGTGGTCGTCCCACTCCTCGTCAAAGTTATGACATCACGCGCAACTATACTGCCAGACGGTGAGGTGCTGAGGAGCCGTTGTAGGGGACATAGTGTCACACTAAATTGCGGACCGGCGGGAAGCGGCGCGTTAGTTTCCGTGTTTATTTATCCATCGGAATTCTTTTGAAATGGGACATAAACGTTAAAATGTGGTTCAGGGCACGTGTCCCTCCGCCCCAAAAGTCGCATCAATTATAAGTATGCCCTTCACGCGTCATGTACTAAGAAAGATCGTTCTGTGGTTCTTCTGACAGCGGCTGCTGCCTCTGCACAGCCCTTTACTCTTCAATGCTGAAGTGTGTCCAACATGTATGGAATGGGTCCCCGTTCGGAGTTGCGCCCGCTGTTTTTTTTTTCTTGTTGTTTTTTGCCTCTTCTTCGGAAGCGGCAGCCGTTTTTTTTTTTTTTTTTCAAGTCGACTGATTTGGCCAACTCAGTTGTGGCGACACATTTTTAACTAGCTGGGCCAAACATATATCGGTCAGATGTTGGCCGTGAAGTGCCTTAGCACCATATGTAGGTTTAAGGGAAGTGGCACAAGTGTAACATTTGATAATTATAGAAAATCACAAATTTTAAAGTTGCAAAATGTAACCTCGCAAAGTCCATCGCACAACACGCTCACGTGTCTGTTCCCCGTTCCTCTGCGCCTGCCCGGGATTACAAAAACATCTCGGTACACACAAGGGGGTGTCGAGGGTGTCGAGGAGTTAGACCGCAACACATTTGGGCCCGCCTTATGGCTACCTCCTTAAGTGGCTGTCACGGGACAAGCAGGCTTTTGGCGTGTGAGCTCCGAGTACTCGTAGTCAGATGCAACGTTGCAGGAACGGCACAAGTAGCAGGGCAGCTCCGGCGAGTGGACATGCGCTCTATGGTACAGCCACCTTCCCTAACCGTCCACTGCCCAACGCCGCACGCTTATATCCTTCGATAGCCAAGAACGAACGAGTAACGCCTACGTGCCAAAGCTTTTCAGCCATGAGAAAGCGAAGCAAGAGGACGTGCGCACGAAATGGCAAAAGTGGACAGTAGGATTTAACATCGCGTTTACCCATCTTCGAGGAAGAGAAAGCTTGATGCAGTGCGTAGTTTGGTTTGTCTATGGGTTGCTGATGGACATCAGGAAAAATTACATTACGTAACCACTCATAGGTTAACGGTAAACAAAACAATCATCCTGTATTACATTTCCCCCAGCCTTTACACATACAGCTGTCCTGATTGCCACACCCCAGCCGCTACTCTCCACCCCGTATTCTTCGTCCGCACACCACTTACAACTCCCGTCACTTACTTCCGAGCAGTGGGAAAGTACGCTCACTAGCTCGGACTGGCAACGCCAGCAAAACCTGATCCGACAGGCCACCCGGCCCGTGAAAGCACGCAGCTGCCTGGACTGAGGGGGCCACTTCTGCCCTAAATTTGTAAAATAAACGTTTGTTCCTCCTCCTACTCCCGCTCCTTATCCTCCTCTTTCTACTCCTCCATCCCCTTCTCCTCCTTCTCCTCTTCTCCCTCCTCTTCCTGCCCCTCCTGAGCATGAAACTTTTGGTTAGCGATCCATCTCTCATTTTTGTTGATTAACGGGAGACGTATTGATTGTAATGCAGCCTTCTCTCGAATAGAATAGGGCGGTATAGACTAGTTTAAATACAAATATTTACGGCTCCCGTTGTGCCGCAGTAGCTTCTTGTTATCCCATCTGTACCTAGAACTCGTTCATGTGCCCCTAACTAAACCAAGGAGCAGCCAGTCAGGTGTATGTGCCAGGAAGCAGAAGTTCCGCTATTTTAAGTCATACAACAAACTCTCACAAAACAACGCTTCTTTAACTACCGAAATCGTTCGAATGACGCTACGTGCATTTATAAAGTCGTGTGAAAGTTTAATAAAATAGAAAATCATGCACCCCTCCGTCTAAAGATGAAGATGGTTGAACGCGGAGCTTTCTCGTGATGGGTTCTTTGATTGGTTGGTGGTGAGCACCACTTTTCTAGAATACCCCCAGCAACTCTAGGGTGTGAATTCCATAGTGCTTCCGTTTGGCTTGAGGGTGTACGGCATGAATCTGTACCTGCTGCTTGGCGTTGGCTTCAACCACGTCAAAATGGAGCAATATTGTGTTCCCTGTGCCCATGTACAGAACCATTTACTGAGGAGGGCTCGGTAGGGATGTGCTTAAGAGGGTTAAAAGAATGCAGATTCAACCAGGAGTTAAGTGCTTTTTATTTTGGTTACATACAGGGACATGTCTACTACGAAAGTTTATGGAAGAAATGGGGTTATTTGTACCGTAGGGAAAGATTGTTTCAGGTGCAAATCACCCGAGACAATAGATAATGTCTTTTGCATTGCTGAGAGGGAGTATATTTTTGGGATGTGCTACAGAGGACATTACACAAAGAGTTTCCACTAGAACATCACGGTGTACGTTTTCTTCCAATATAGAATGCGGATGGAGTGCCTTACGATTTAGTCCTGTCATTGGGTCTCCATAGTATATTGCGCTCACGTACAGCAAGGATGCACCATGATGTTGATGCGGGCTGTCTAATGGAGTATTGCAAAGAAATCATTGGCCGATTTCTTGAAGTCATAGCATTACACCAGGAATTTCCCGACTGGCAGCCACAACTAAATCAATGGGGGCATTTCAGACGACATATTCAGCCTTTTGGTGGCTGACAACTTTACCTCTCGTAAGTGTGCATATTTACGCTGTTGAACTGTAACGCGTCGTAGTATATAATCAAAGACAGGCAAAAACTATACCAAAGTCAAAATGGAGCAATGGAATAGACGCCGGCTACATATCGCGGGGGAACCAGGTTCAATTCCTCTCAAGGGAAGCGTTCTATTTTCTTTCACTTCACTTGCGATCATTCATCCTCAGCATCAGAGAAAGTTGGCTTTCCTGCAGGGCGTATTGGTGTACAACGGCATCAGGTAGGGCACTAAAACTTCGCTTTAAAAAGCAGGACTTTTTACGACATAATCTTTAATAAATATCTAAAGCCCAGAAATTTGAACATAATGAAATTTCACCTAAACGATGCTCCTGATTAACAGCATTTACACTCTAACATTTTTCGCGCATAGTAAGCGTGAAACACGCTCTTTGGAGCCGTAAACTTCGTTTTGAGCACCCCGTGACTCAACATACGCGTGGAATTCTTCCATACAATCGTGAAGCCGGTCGCAAAAACGCCCATTCGCTTTCTTTTACGCGTGATACAAGATTACAGGCGTGTAAACCGCAAAAATCACGCTAAGAAAAATCTCGCGCCAGCGATCGCACGTTTCCTAATCACGCATATACATACTCTGATTCACATCTACAATGGAGCCGAGGGGCGAACTGCTGCATGTTGCTGCAACTTGCTCTTCTTTTCTTTATTTTGTCATGCGGGAGGATTGAAAGGTAGCGCTCGCATCAGTGGGGATTTTGGCGGGAAGACGGAGTTAGAGCCGTTGGACGCATCGTCAGAAGGAGGTGCTTTGTGCGCCGTGTCTTTCTGCCATTCAAGTGTCTACTGTGCGGAGTGTTCGCTTTATTCTGGTAAAAAGTGGCGAAGAAGAAAGAACCTGTTGAGTGATTTGACCTTGACTGGGCGGCGTGGTGTGCCGCGCTGTAGGTGCGAGAACACTGATGTAGCTTTTACCCAGCACGGATCACCCTGTCGACCGGGAAGATGAGAAGAAACAAGGAAGGATTGCGTTTCTCGTTGTTGTGGCTGGGAGTCGTTTCTCTCGTTCGCCGCCCGGTTTCCCTCGGTTTCGGCGCATGGCGTTCGGCATCTTTGGCTTATTGGCGGTAAACTTTGCGACCGCGCTCGCGGTTCGCGTCGGTGGCCGTTCTCGGGCGAGGAGGCGCTACACCGCGGGTAAAAGAGCCGCCTCCTCTCTCCGTCCTCCGCAGAGCACTTTGGAAACGACGAAAAATATTCTATAGTCAAGAATTTTCACTGTGCAGTGGGCACCGCCATTTTTGAACGACCCGTGCGCCATCTGGCGGGAATTTCTTAGGGACTGCATCGCGAGCTGACGGCGCCGCAGTCACACGCTGTTGTACCGTGCCGTGCGAGGACATTAGACGTCCCAGAGGCATCAAAAATCGGTAAGTGTCATTTAGTCGGTATGCCAGCAGCGCGGAGTTTAATAGTGCTTTAAGGAGAACGTTCAAAGCGTCCGAGAGCTGTCAAGTTTGCCCATAAATTCCGTTCTCAACCCGCTAAAGCGGCGTGCCACCCTACGCACGCTTTCTCCTCGCGGGGGTTGCCTGTGAGGCTACGTTCCACCGCGCCAGCAGGACGCCCGACTTCTTATCAACAATTAATGTCTGTTTCCTTAATTCTGGGCAGGTTGCCGTCATTGCCTTTACATTAGATGTAAAGAATCTACTCGTCCGGGCGTCATTACGCCGTTGTAGGCTGCAACAACAATCAGCGTAAGCGCAAAGTGCTGATACAAGAAACGTGAGACGTGCACCACGACAAAAGAAATGTCTGCATATGCGGAGTCTATTCGCTGCACAAATTTCTTGCGTTCCTTGAGTGCCGCCGCGAATGAGTCGTCCCGCTGAATCGGAAAGATTTCGAACCTAGCAAATTTGCGAGGGCAAGTACGGTCGTACGCTGATTTTGGAAGAGGTGTTTATTCACCCTCATGCTCAATCCCTATCGCACATTTCTGTGCTCTGAAGGCATTCTCTGTTCGTTTCATCGACGGGAAGCCAACAAAAATTAACCCGACACATATATGCTGCAGCACGGGTACGCGAAAAAGACGAGCCGAAAGCGATATAGTAGCGTCTCGGTGGCGGAGCACGCCCGGTCGTGTCGGAAATTAAATTGCTGTTGGCGGTTCCCACCTGCCGCTGAAACGCAAAAGTTCTTTTGAGCAAGCAAACGGCCGTGAAATCTTGCTGTACCCAATACGTTGCTCCTGTGTTTGTAGGAGGAAATAGTGTTATTATGCGGCAGCAAATATGTCTCCTGCGAATTCCTGCTACGCATGCTCAGAAGTCAGTGGTTTGGATTATTCAGCGAATGCCTCTGATCGCGTGGTAGGGCAAATTTATAAGCATGACATCCTGCTGCTGGTGCGAGAACGTGAGTCGGTTCTTAAACCAGGCCATGATAAATTCGATTTCCTGTGCAGGTCGTACACATGTTCATGAAAGTAAAATATGTTTTAACAATATCTGCCGCCGCTTAATATTACAATATCTGCCGCCACATAACATGCTTATAAATTTGCCCTACCGCGCGATCAGAGGCATTCGCTGAATGCACCAAACCACTGACTACTGAGCCTGCGAAGCAGGCATCCGCAGGAGACATATTTGCTGCCGCATAACATTATTTCCTGCTACAAACACAGGAGCAACGCTTTGGGTACACCAAGATTTCACGGCCGTTTGCTTGCTCAAAAGAACTTTTGCGTTTCAGCGGCGGGTGGAAACCGCCAACAGCAATTTAATTTCCGACACGACCGGGCGTGCTCCGCCACCGCGACGCTACTATTTCGTTTTCGGCGCGCCTTTATCGCGTACCCGTGCTTCAGCATATATGTGTCGGGTTGATTTTTGTTGGCTTCCCGTCGATGAAATGAACAGAGAATACCTCCAGAGCACAGAAATGTGCGATAAGGATTGAGCATGAGGGCGAATAAACAGCGCTTCCAAAATCAGAGTACGACCGAACTTGCCCTCGCAAATTTGCTAGGTTCGAAATCTTTCCGATTCAGTGTGACGACTCATTCGCGACGGCACTTAAGGGACGCAGGAAATTTGTGCAGCGAATAGACTCCGCACATGCAGACACTTCTTTTGTCGTGGTGCACTTCGCACGTTTCTTGTATGAGCACTTTGCCCTTACGCTGATTGTTGTTGCAGCCTACAACGGCGTAGTAATGACGCCCGGACGAGTAGATTCTTTCCATCGAAAGTAAAGGCAACGACGGCAACCTGCCCAGAATTAAGAGAACAAGCATCAATTGGGGATAAAAAGTCGGGCGTCCTCCTGGCGCGGTGAAACGTAGCCTCGCAGCAACCCCCGTGAGGACAAAGCGTGCGTAGGGTGGCCGCATATGCGGGTTGAGAACGGAATTTATGGGGAAACTTGACAGCTCTCGGACACTTCGAACGTTCTCCTTAAAGCACATTTAAACTTTGCGCTGCTGACATGCCGAATAAATGATACTTACCGATTTTTGATGCCGCTGGGACGTCTGATATCCACGCACGGCACGGAACAACAGCGCGTGACAGCGGCGTCGTCTGTTCGCAACGCAGTCCCCAAGAAATGTTCGCCAGATGGCGCACCAGTTGCCGGAAAATGGCCGACTCGGCAAACTTCTGGTCTATACCGCAAATCCACACAGTCGACGTGCACCTTACGAAGCGTTGAAAATTGTGTCCCATTGTACAGAACCGCCGCTTAACGCCGCATTAAAATTTTGCTCGTTTGTGCTGCACATGGCGGCAGAAGTTTGCATATTGTATGAGAGTGCGAACGCATCAGATTATAAGTATTATATTGAAGCCGCTTTTTATCTTCGCCAGGTTTCACCGGTCGGCATCGTTTGGCGGTGCACTGTATGAGGCGACGTGAAGCAACTGGTATGCGGCAGAACCCCAAAAAATCGTGAAGTTGTAACTGGACGCGTCCTTGGAAAAAGCTTTGGTGCTGTGTTTGTGTGTGTGTTACATACTGCACGTTACGTATCTGTTTGCTTTCAGGCAGTTACTAGGATTCGATCAAGTACTAATTACACGTGATAGCCACGACGAAATCCCACTGGGCGCTAAGAATGCTACGCGATTTGGTGTTGAGCTACACTTCGTCCGAGTTAAGTTCATACAGCATTCAGCGGCGCCAAGAGTTCATGTGGAGCCTATTTTACAGTTCCTGTCTTGCTTTCTCAAATTTCTCTGTTTGGAAGCATTATTTTAAAGTTATTGTGAATAAAAAATTTCACTCAAATTTGAAATCTGTCTAAATTTCCTTGACTGTAAACATTCATTCAAAATCTCAACCTTCGCATCAATCCTCACCAGACTTTCACTTAATTTTCTTCCCAAACGTATAAATATAGGGGCCGAAACAATGCACATCACAGGCTTAATTGTATGGGATTCGCTAGGTGCACTTGTGTAACATGATTCATGAACGGTTATTTTGCACTGACTTCAACGGTGCTTGGGTTTATCACAACCTAAATTTATCGGCAATCCTAAACCCCCCAGTTCTGCAAACACTACTAAGTTTGGGGCCGTGTATAACGAAGATTAACGCCGTAATCACAACGTGAGGCTTGCCGATCCGTGACTGGCGACCTTCTTACCGCTTAGTGAAGACGAAAAAGAGGTTTTGTCCTTACCTGATGCGGCATTCTCCAGCTGTGTATAGCCTGTATTCAAAGCGAGGCACGCATGCAGGCAACCATGCGAATGCGCCGTCACTGGTTACGTCGGGCTCCGCGGGATGGCGGTGCTTGTCCGTGCTAAGCGCATGATATGGGTTGGACATTCCAAGCTCTAGCCCGCCGAACGCAAACTAATGCCTCGACTCCAATGTGAGTGCGATTAATAACAACTCTGTTGACACCACCGTTGAAAATCGGGTTGAAACGGAGCAGACGACGCACGCCGGTGTTATTTTTTTTATTTGGCGTGCGGCCACAGTGGCACAAGCCGCGCCGTGCCCGTGGCGCTTAGGCCCTGTCCGTGGCCATTTCAGAGTGGCAAGAGAAGCAATTGACAGCTAAACTTTTCAGTGAATACCACCCATAACACGCCTCTCTGTCCGTCAGAAATCATTTAAAAAGAAAGCTGAAATAAGATAATGTTTGCTTTGCCGTATTTATGTGCTTGGTGGGTGCTCCAATCTACTTAGACCATAATTACGGCACAGCAACTAATGTCTTCTTTCAGCTTTCTTTTTAATCGATTTCTGACGGTCAGAGAGGCGTCCTATACACAGCTGGAGAATGCCCCATTAGGTAAGGACTGATCCACTTTTTCCCCTTTACTAAGAGTTAAGAAGAGTGCCAGGTACGGATGGCAAGCGTGAGGGCTTAGCGTGATAATTCACCACGCCTAAAGCAAGCGTGCAAAAAATATCTTGTACTCACGCTTGGCAAGCGTTACGCATCCCGCGACTCATGCTTAGACAGCGTGATTTTTCAGCGTGAAACCCGTCACGGTGGTAACAAGCCTGCAAAACATCGCCGTAAACGCGAAAAAATTTAGAGTGTACGCGTATGCCTCGTTCCTTTTGGGCTCGCTAGCAATAACGAAACTGTAGCAGCATGGTCCGCACGATCCCGGCCATGGTGCGCGTATAGGTCACACGATCTGTCAGACGGGCAGCTCATTGTCATTCGCCGCGATTTATTGATTGGTTGATTAATTGATTGTAGCGGTTTAACGCGCCGACGCAACGCAGGCGATGAGGCGCGCCTTGTCGTGGGCTCCATATTAATTTTGACCTCTTGGGGATTTGTGCATTTCACCTCCATCAGACAAGCGGCCTCCGCGGCGGGGAATCGAACCCGCGTCCTCGTGCTCGGGAGCGCAACGCCTTACCCACTAAGTCAGCGCGGGGGGTAACGAGCTCATTTATTGATGTATCGGCCGTGGCTCTTCCTTGAGGCTGCTTCGACGCGTGATGCGCACGCTTCGTATGTCAGCCCTGGCAACTGGTCGCTTCAGAGGATAGCTGGTAGGGCGTGTGTTTTTGTCGCGCCGGTAATTCACGCAATACAATTTTCACTCAGTGGGAAAGCAGTACTGTGGACCGGCCATGAATTTGAAAGCGTTGAAAAAACGGCGGTTGTTGCGGCTTGCATTAGAGCTGCACGTGGATATTTCGGACGCGCTGAGAAATCCAGAGACTATACTTTCTGTTACGGCTCCCTATGATGAGCTGCGAAGCTCATCCGGCACCGGAATCCATTCAGCTGAAGAATGGTAGAGAGAACGCCCCACGCAAGGCTGCAGAGGAAGAACGCGAGGAGAGAAAGCAAGCATAGGAACGTGAGCTCGAAAGAGAAAGCGACAACAGGAGCTCGAGAGGCAGAAACGAGAAAAACATGTTGAGGAGAGAAACTGGAGTGCGAGTTTCAACTCGACCGAGAAAAGCGACAGTATGAGCTGGAAATGAAACGTCGAGAGGTCGAGGCGTCTCGACCTCGGCGTGAGAGTGACAGCTCCGGGTGGTCTGCGGCAACTGAGGAAGCTACGTTACTTATGAGGTACCTAATCAACCCTACGAGGTAGGAGAAGACATCGGTCTTTTTTTGTCCAATTTCAAGCGTGCGTGCGAGAGGCCCAGTTTAGCCGGGAAAAATGGCCGCGAAAGCTGCTTACCCCTTTGCCGGGCGAGGCATCTGACGTGATGTCCCGCTTGCCGAAACAGGAGGCGGAGGACTACGAGAAACTGAAGTCGAGACTCCTGCGTAAGTAGAGGCTGTCTGCAGAGTACTTTCTCTAGAAGTTCCGTAAAGCCGAGAGAGTTAAGGGCAAGTTATACTCGGAGTTCGCTTATAAGGCAAGGGCTAGCATGGAAGAGTGGCTAAAAGAAGCAAACGCTTTCGGAGAGCATGACAAGGAGGTTGAATGCTTCGTTCTCGAACAGTGTTATCACCGACTACTGGAAGACGGGAGGCCCTGAGTGCGAAACCGGCCGGATGTAAATACTAAGGATCGTGCAGCGCAGCTACACGACGAGTTCGTCGCACGTCGAGGTGACAGGAGCCGAAAGACTGCCAAAAAGAGCTCGGCCTGACAAGTCAGGGCCGAACGGAAGAGCTTCGCAAGAAGACTGTGGAGCTAGCAAAGTTTTGGACTCAGATAGAGTAACGGGCCGGCAAAACGCGAAATGCGTAGATGCTGATGAGCAGCGCCAAAACAAATCTTCTGAGGCGCGCAACCAGGCTGCCTGTTACAACTCTGGCGAGACAGGCATTTCGCTGCGAGTTCAAAGAAAGGGAAGCTTGTCTTTGACGTAATAGACCAGGGTGAAAACAGCAGTCAGTTTCTGGAGCCCGTGCATGAGCTCGTACATGAGCTCGTTGTCAACGGTGAAGCACACCGAGTTCTTCGTGACTCCGCGGCGACGGTAGACATGATTCACCCTTCGTACGTTGAACTGGATCAGCTGACGGGGCAGAGTGCTTTGGTGAAACAGAAGTAGCAGCACGGAACGTGCTCCTGCCGATTGCTAGAGTCAGCATCGGAGATCCGTTTGGTGAAGTGGTCACCCGTGTAGCGGCATCCCCATAACTTCTTCCTAAACACGGATACGTATTCTCCAATAGGTGCGATCGGCTGTTGCGCGAGAATAGTGCATTTTCGAAACACTGCTAAGGAAGCAATCAAATGAGCTCGCTGAAAAAGGCACGAGTAAGGATAGCGTCGCCAGCTGTGAGATGAACGGGTTGACCGAGAGAGATAGTGAAGATAGTGCATTAACGAAAGATCACGACAGGTGGCAGCATAAGTTCATTGAAATGAAGGACGTTCCTCCGGAAGCGAGTTCAGACTTGAGCGACGTTCTGGCTAAGCCGGCAGTCGAGACCCCAAACGATTTTCACGGTGAAGCTGGGAGGGGCGATGCTTCCACGACTGAGCGAGTAGGTTGCATCCTACCTCCAGGTCAGGTACTCGGTGTCGAGCAATGGACAGCGGAGCTCGTAGTGATGCCGATGTGGCGTGAGCTGAGTTGTTTTCTGAGACAGGCCAGCACAGACCTAGCGTAGCCTTGACAGCCGGAAAAAAGAAGAAAAACACCTTTTGGTGTTTGCTTACTGAGGGTGTTGTCGAAAGGGCAAGGGACGACCAGGGAGGCCAAACTTTTCGGCATACGTGCGGAAAGAATTCCAGTGCGCGCACGCCGAGTTGCAGCGCGGCACGCTCGCGTAATGCCGTGTCTCCGCGGAACTTGGGGCCTCCAAGGAGCACGAAAGCACGCGCCTTGCTTGAGCGGTGGAATTTACGGCAGCTTTCTCGGCGCTCTCGATGTCTCGTAAAACGACCAATGGCCTCTCAACAGGCCGCACCGGTCTTCAGAGAACGGGCGCACTTAAGCTGCGGTTCATAAAGGGGAACGCTCATGGCAATGCGAGAGCTTAAAGGGGCCACACAGACAAAATGCAAGTTTGTTTCATTCGAAAGATTCGATGCTTTATAGGGCCGTAAGTGTTTGTTCGGCAGCAAACGGTGCTTTATTCGCTGAGAAATTAAATATTCAAGGTTAGAACTTCAATTCTACCACTAAATCATGTGTTTTAGCGACGTCGACAATGACGTATTAAGAGCAGAGTCTTAAAACTAAATATAGCTTGCTGACGAGGGGCTGCTCCCATCTCACAGGCTCCGGTTTGATTATCTTGTTTATCGCCCGCTTTCATTCACGGCGCTGCAATACTGCTGAAGTGCTAGTGTTTAGTTATCTTGTTTATCACCCACTTTTATAGATGGCGCTGCAATGCTGCGGATGTGCCAGAATTGGCACTTGACTTATGGCTAAGCTTCTATACCTGCCGTAATTTTATTACGGTTCGTACTAATCGTTTCCTATAACTTAAGGTATGACTCGACAAACATGGTCACGTAAGCAACCATGCCGTTTGTGTCAGTTGGTCAGTGTTGTTTAAAAATTGGGCCCACCTCCCCGCGAGGGGGACTCGAGTAAATGCGTCGCATAGGGGGTGGGTGTATTGCGTTAACGTTTAGTGTTTGGGGAGTTGGTGGTAGTGAATGCGCTGCATCAGCAGCTTCTTGACGTAGTTTGAATGAGTCAAGGATATAAGGCGCGTTCGTAGCCTCCCATTCTGTGTCGGCTTTGTGGCGCAGTGGGTAGAGCACCATGTACATTGCGTTCCGCCCGCAGGGTCGAGTGAACGAAACCAGGCGCCGGTAAGTATTTTTTTTTATATAGTGTAGGGGGAGGGGTGCGGACTACGACTACGGACGTCAACGCGGGTGACATCGTGAGTTACTGAAATGCTCTGCATTTAAAAGAAGTCCCGCGCGTCCGACGGCTGTGTTACCTGTGTCAGCAGGCAAAGTGCCCCACTTACAGCTTCGGTGTGTACGTGTTCGTCCGAAACTTCAATTGTTCACCCGACAATTCTTACTGCTATAAAAAGAATATGTCCTACATTTAGGCGCAAATAACTCTTCCAGCGAGCTTATCAGCCCTGCCTAATTTTCGTTTGGTTTTTCCGGCCTCAGCCAATTGCACAGCAGGGCTTATGACGTCATAGGTTCTGTTGCAAATAATGAGCTGGTGGGTCGCATGGCCATTCCCGTTTTTCCTAATTATGTAGCTTATTTGAGCGATGTTGATGTTAAAAGTGGTGTCAGTGTGATTCTAACGAGGCAACCTTTCCAATCAACCAAACTTGTGTTTTATCTGCATGGCCCCTTAAAATCGCAGTTCTCAGCGTGAGAAGTGGCCTGTAGACGTCCGATTTACTCGTTTTGTTTGATTTTCCTCGAGCAGGTTTCGCTCTTACGATTACATTTATTTTTGTGCGGGACACTTCCGATTACGTGAAATGTCAGCCTTTAAGATTCGTGTGCTTGGCTAAAATACTTCTGGGCACAAATGTAACTAGTTTAGTTAGTTACGTATGTTTGTCGCAACCAAAACCCTAGTAGAGCTTAAGGGTGGATTTATCGTCGCATTTGCCGGCGATGCGGTTGTTTTTAAATGCAGAGCATTTGTATAACTCACGATGTCACCCGTGCGTCGGCGTCCGCAGCAGCCAGCCTCCCCCTACACTATAAAAAGAAAACGAAATAACAGTTACCGGGACCTGGTTTCGATCCCTTGACCCTGCGGGCGGAACGCAAGGTACATGGTGCTCTACCCACTGCGCCACAAAACGACACAGAATCGAAGGCTACGAACGCGCCTTATATCCTTGACTCATTCAAGCTACGTCGTCAGCGGCGTGCGTTGGCGACTCAGCGGCGTGCTAGCGGCGTGATAGCTGCGTGGTGTACACGTGATAGCACCAACCCCCCAAACACTAAACGTTACCGCAATACAACCACCCCCTATAAAGCGGGTTGGTGCGGGCTCCACTCCAGTCAACTCCTGCGCTCTCTTCTCTTGCGTTCGTCGGCGGTCGCAGTTGATAAGCAATGGAAGCAAGACCTTCAACTAGTACCGCGACACAATCAAAGATCAGCGTCGCGGAACCAGTACAAGATATCGTACCATCGTCTTCGTCGACGTCGACAGAAGACAAGGCGGCGAGGCGGCGTGCTGCCGACGCCGAACGCAAGCAACTACCACCACCACCACCACCAACCCTACGCAACGTAAACGACCCCAATGCTCTGCATTTACTCGTGTCCCTCGTGGGGGGGCATGCGACGGAGGCTTTTTTTGTATTGTTCTGTTGCTTGCCTGAAAACGCCAGAGACGTTTCTGAAGGGCAACTATTCTTCCAGTGACCGGCCCGGTGAAACTCCAGCACAGTGTCGTTCGGCCCAGGGCTGGAATCGAGCGTCTGCCGAGCACTTCTCTTTGAGAGAATCCCTCCGGACTATTTAGCGGGATTTCGGAACCCCTAGCAGAGAAGCTGCTAAGATTCTGCGCGCCACCATTCGGTTCGTGCGTACTGCAAGCTTCACGTACTCGCCCTTGTGCGATGTGGCAAAGGCTACCACAACGTGCGCGTTCTGCCTGGGCGCCTCGCTGTCGGTGACTCAAGCCGTTGCAGCGACAGCCAACCGATCTTCAAGTTGAAACTTGATCCCCCGGGGTGGACGCCACGGCCGAGAACTCCTCTACCTCCTTTCTCAGACTTAGCGATCGCAGCTGCGGCCGGCCCCTCACCAACTCGGAAACGGTGTTGTGTGTGTCGGTACTATTTGCGGGCCCTGTGCGCAGTAGCATTGTGAAAGCCGAGGAACCGTTCCGGCTAAAAATAAGTGTCTTATTATAAGCTTTTATTGTTACTTTTTCGGTTGTCTTTATAACTGTGTGTTTTCTTTTGTCGCGATGCTGCTGTTGAGCAAACGGGGGGCTGCGGCCTCGTCAAGCTGTCTATGACAGCTTTTTTCCGCGGTTCCTTTTTCTGTATATGTGTTTATGGAACAGAAATAAAGTTTCATTATTATTATTATTGGGTGTAAAAGCGCCCTCTCGGTGAATAGTTCGCATTCGTTTTGCAGCAGCGAATCCTTGCGGTCGCCCTATCGAGTCTCACTGTCGCCTTGCTCGTGAGGCTATTGTATCGGTATTGCTTCCGCTCACCTCTCGCATTGCAGTGAACCATTTATGCTTGCCATCGGCTTCTTGTCGCCATCACCAAGCCAGCAACCCTTGCTGGCCCCACTTCAACATGCTACCCCATGCAAGACGGTGGTGACGGAGCCCGGTTCGGGGACGCCTTCACGTATGTCACAAGCAAGCACCGTGTAACGCTGTGCATTTCCACACTAATGCCGATTTCGCGGAAGTTCCAGCTGTAATCCTTATATTAGCGTAAATCGAGACAATTGGTGGAACGAAATTTTGAAGAACTAGAATAATGATAATATTTTAAAGAAATTACGAAAAATGGCGAACCGTGTAACACCTTGCATTTGCTCAAGAATGCAGATATCGCAAATGTTCCACCTGTAATCGTTGTAATAGCACAAATGAAGACAGTTGGTCGAACGACCTTTTGAAAAACTAGATTAATAAGAAAAATATAAAAGAAATTACGGATTACGGCGCACCGTGTAACGCCTTCCAACTCCACAACAAGGCTAATTTCGCGGAAGTTCCACCTGTAATCGTTATATGCGTAAAGGAAGGTAATTTGCTGAGAAAAATTTTGAAAAAATTAAAATAACAAAAATATAAAAAAATACGATAAATGGTGAACCCTGCAACGCCCTGATTTTCCACAATGAAGCAGATCTCGCGAAAGTCTTTCCTGTACTTAACAGCGTAGTTGGAGATAATTGGCTGAACAAAATTGTGAAAACCTAGAAAAAATAAAAATATATAAACAAACTATGGAAAACCGCGAACCGTATAACGCCCTACATTGCCACAATAATGCAGTTTTCACGGAAGTTCCACCCGTAATCGCTATATTACTGTGAATGGTGAAATTTGTTCGAAAAAAATTTTGGGAAAAAACAAAACAAAAAAAAATAAACAAAAAAAAAAGTACCGGAAATGGCGAACCGCGTAACGTCCTTCATTTACAAACAATGCAGATTTGGCGCAAGTAACACCTGTAATAGTTATAATAACGTAAATGCAAATAATTGGTTGAAGCAAGATTTAGAAAAAACAAATAGTTTGCCTGTATCGAACTCACATTCGAGACAAGCGGCATGAGGACGCTACAGATTAGAGATAATCGCTGAATTGCTGCAGATTTTTCAAACAACGTCTTAATGTATTGGCTTGGTCAAAATAAGACTGTAAAGGGCTTGCTATTATTGTATAGAGAAAGAGAAGGGCAAAAATAATGTTGATTACTTGGAAACCTTGAGTACTGAGCACAATAACTGTGTGCTTCAATTCTAACAAAACTAAACAGCGAGAATATTACGAGTGCAGGCTGGGTTGCCACAGCAAGTGAAATATTTCTCATTTTTCTCATGCTTCTTACAAGAAGCCGAGAGCTCGATAGGGTAAAGCTAGGGCCAGAAACGCCTAAGACGAAAAAAAGGTAAAAACCGCACAGGAAAACGCAGTGGTTATTATTCTTAAGTCGTTACTTCAGTCAAAGCATGCATGGCATAAACCCGTTGAAAATAAGATAATAAAACCTCACAGCGTTGTATGCGTTCCAGTCGCGGGTGCAACGTCTGCGCTTCACCACTTGCGGCATCGGTGAGTAGCTATCTAAATAAATAAAATATTCTTCTAAGTACTGCGCGCAGTCATTGCGATAAATAAATACCCCCAAAGTCTGTGGTTGACGCGTAAGGACGTCGTAGAAAAAGCACTTCCATGTTATTTCGACTAACTTCCTCTATAATTTCACTGGTTTTGGGTATCGACCACAGAATAAACATACAGTAATACTTCGTTAACTCGAAGTTGTAAAAACGGGGAAATATTTCGAGATAAGTGGATTTTTGAGGTAAGCAAAGTATCGCGAATCGCAATGAAATACCGAGTGCTTTGCAAAAAAGGCGCTACTACTTACCAGCTCTTAAACAGCAACTTCTAATCTCGCTTCTCATAAAGGTTTGAAAAAGAAAAAAAAACATACAACAGACGTTCGCCGGCTGGGTTTTGTGGCACTGAAATTTCATCTAGCAGAAAAGAAGAAATCCATACTGATTACCTCAATTTTTATGGCCTAGAGGTTTATAAAACCTTTCAATTAACGGTTGACTTTGGTTTCAAAACTTACAGGTGGCGCTGGCTGCATCAGGAGCTCTTCAGGGAACGCCTGCACTTTAACAATTTTTTTCATCGCAAAAGGGACCCGAACTCTCCATTGGGTATTTTCCCGCACGACACACACCTGTGTATTCTAGTACACCGTACCTCTGCGCATGTGTCTACTGTCACATGGCGTGCCACAGGATTGCTTGACGAAGTTGATATGCCTCCAGGCTAAGACTTAACGTCCGGGGAAAACATCGGCTTTGTGGTAGGCGCGGTAAACGAGAAAAAAATCGAGGGACTTAGGCGCGGCAGCATCTCCGGAATCTTGCGAAAACGTCCGCGGCGGCGAAATCTTCGTTTCACTCTCAGTAAAGATTTCGAGGTATCCGTAGCTTGGCCCGACAGTATTTCGAAATAAAGGGCAACAAATATATGGGACGTATAGGAAATGGTTCGGTGCCGCGGAAAATTTCGACTTAGCCGATTTTGCGAGATATACGAATTCGAGTTAACGAGGTATTACTGTAATGGCAAGTTGATGACAATTAAACAAGTGTGGTTGGGAGTTCTTCGCTGTGGTTTTATGCTTTTCCTTCTTGAGACCATGTTTCTCTGCTGCTTTCAGCGGATGCTCACCTTACAAAATCATTGAAGTGCCCTCATATTTGTCCAACGCGTCAGATGATATAAAAATCACACAGCTACAACAATACACATGGCACTCACAACATTGTTGACAAACAGTGAAACTGGTTCGCTGTTCAATGGAGCGCGGGAGATAGTTGGCGTAGGACATGATGAAGTCTTTTGGTCATTGGTAAGAAAAGAGACTTTAAGGTCATAAATGACTGGAAAAAGAAAAGATGCCGGGCTGCGGCAGCGAAACGGTGGTAACTTTTAAGTTCCCTGTAACCGTAGTAGAGTGAACTACAACACAGAGTGGTTCAAATGAGCTGCCAAAAATGAAGCAAAAACAGGGCATCGGAAGGCGAATCCCCTGAAGTCTTGAGACCGTCTCGCCGCCACACGGTGGCAAGTGGCAACTTGAGCTTCTGCGGGGATAATTTAAAAACAAACAAACAAATCAATATTTATAAAGTAATATAGAAATATAAGCAGACAAATAATTATTTACATAAATAATTGCACTTTATCATTAATACTGCGAAAGTGAAGAGAAAATTACTGTATTCTTGCGATGCCAGCGCCGTCATGCGGCGGCCACCCACAACTCTCGCGTCGTCTGCTACATGAACTTCTGCGTCGCGGAGCCATCGCATGGATGATACTGCACCCCGTGGCTTGAAGACAGCGCATACATGATAAAAACCGGCGTGAAGCGAGTAATCCTATCGTCTAAAATATGAATCGGTAGCGCATCAGTTCGCCAAACATAAGTTTCTTCGCCTAATCTACCCTCGGTTTTTACCGTTTGGTGAAAAGCGCTGCCGGGCTCTGACAAGCAACTCGCTGCATGAACACGCACTTATGAAGCGGAGATTCAGCAAATGTGACGTTGCATAGAACAAAATCACGTATATGCATAAAGTTTCATACAATAATATTTGTATGAAACTCTATGTGTATAGGTAGGCGTAAATATGTATATGACGTATTCGGTGCTAAGAAAATTGCGGTGCTGCCTTTTCTTTAATCGCAAACTTTAAATTTGCCCGTGATTGTCTGTTCCAAGGAAGCATGAACATTTATTTCACTGTCAAAGTATTACTATTGCATGTCGTGCCGAACAGAAAGTAAGAACTAAAGGCCTATATAGTAACCCTTAAGCGTATTTACAAAAGGTTTCGTGGAGGATAAAAAAAAAACTAAAAAGAAAGGTATAACACCATGGTGCTGGTGAGAATCGAGCCCCGGCCTTCTGCGTGTGAAGCAAGTATTCTACCACTGCGCCACATTTTTTTTTCTTTACTGCATGGAAAACTGCCCTTAATACAGCCTACAAACGTTATGAGTCATCCAAGAAGATGCACATCACTGCAGCTAAAATAAGCCGTCCGTTAAAACTCTGGCAAGCAGACGCACGCGTCCAACAGTTGGAAGTCTTGCGATCACAGCGCCCCTAACGAATTTTACCCCTTTTTTGCTTCACATTTTAATTTATTGAAAGTAGAGGCATTTGAACCACTCTGTGTTCTAGTTCACTCTAACCGTAGGAACTGGATCACTCGAGGGCGTTTTGCCGTTGTTACGAAACTATAATTTCCCATAAAAAAACGCTTCATATATAACATTGCGCGGCACATAAGAGCTCTCTTACCAGCTGTTTAGAGCGCAGCTGTTTGGGGCTGTGTAGAGTTGTATAAAAAATGTACTCTATAGAGCGCTATAGAGCTCTATAGAGTATACTCTGGAGCCGGAAAACTCGATACGACGCCTCTTCTTTTTCTTTTATATGAACCATAGGCGCGTATTTCGAGCATAGTTATAAATGATCTCCCTGCCTCCCTCTTTCCCCCACTCTCCCCCTGCTTCTCTCTCTCTCTCTCCCTCTCTCTCTTTCTCACCCTCTCCCTATAAAGCTATGTATGTCTTCACTGTACAGAAACCCGAAGCCGCTCTTGCCGCTCCCTGAGATAAACTATGCTATTACAGCACAATACACTTCGTTTAGCAGGAAACTGGCCACTTGAGCTCGTAGAAACTACTACATAATGAAGGTCCGCGGAACGGAGGTTTTACTGGAACGTGTTTGCTTTGCTTTGCTTGTGGGAGAGATACCTGAAACAAGAGAGCCACAGCACCCTAATTTTTTATAGCTCGTGTTTTCCGCATTACAACTACGACCGTTAAACCTCATTAGGGGGGATTTTTGAAACATGACTACAAATTACCATTTGCGATCGCACCGATAAAAGGAAGCCATAATGCAGCGCCACTCCGTCCAACGACCTTCGCCTTGTCGAAAGTACCACGGTTTCGCTGGACCTAAATAAAATAAAATTGGGCTGCAACGTTTTCTTGAAAGAAAAACTCAACGACTGATTTGTGAAGTGTTAACCCGCTGACATCATCACTGATGTTATTAAGACGACTAGTTATTATGACGATTATTAAGACGACTAGTTTGCTATATCGGCATTTTTACAGCATCATTTACAACGGATCTAGCATGGATGCATGGGATTTTCTTATTTTAAAAACAGAAGGTGCGAGACGCCAAGGTACTGCTTGTGTGCGCCACAAACGAATATACACGCGCCGATGCTCCAAAACGTCTCACAAAACCCCTTTCTCCGTGGGTATAATTTTTGCGTGCACTCCTGGCTCACAGGCTTTTTCTCTTTACTGTTCCCACGTGGAAGACGCCTTGCTCGAATCCAAGCAGCTTGGAGTCGCGACGCAATAGGAAGAAATACGAACGAACAACAAACCAGCCGGCAGGTATTGTGAATGATTTGGGCCGTGTGCTCGTTTTTTTTTTTTTCAGGCTGTCCTTTTACGCGGGTGTTTTCCGTTTATATCCGCTAAGTGCTTCAGTTTGCTGGTGCCCCAGCAATGCGTGTACATTTTTATGTCCCCTGACGCTTGGAAGCTCGCGAGTAATGGCCCACACACTTTACTATTATCCGCGGCGAAGTAAACAGAACCTAACTGCGGACTCTAAGTAAAGGGTTGGCGTGTGATAAACGGTCTAAGGAAGGAAAGACAAGATGTGCGTGTGTGCTAACTTCATTTCCGGTACGGGGATTATGAATGGTGCGTTTTTGGTAGTGCTCTTAGCGAATCGCAGGGGCCTCCTGCCGTGCGTCGGACGCTTCATTCATCTTTCTTTCATCCATTTTAGCGTTTGCTCCAGTCGAGCAGCCGCTGCAAGGCAAACATATGCGACCATACGCCTGCACACCTCTGAAACCAATGTACTAGAGAAGGAGAACTGAACTGCTTTCGTAAGAAGAAACCGGGTTCTGAAATAAGCAGAAGCCTGAGATTACGCCAACGCCCGTTATTATAGCCCACTCTGTTAAGATAGTCAGGACATCGTTATATCTAGGATGATGTAATTTGCTGCGTCTTACGTACGCGCCACACGGCTTAAGCCACCATTGTACGACTGAGCACGAGGTTGTTAGTTAGGTTCCCGGTCACAGGAGCTCTTTTTCTGGAGGAGGCAAAACCAAAATACTAAACACACCCGTGTCTCCCGAATTCGGCGCAAGTTGAATATCCTGAGGTGTTCTATATAAAGCATACCTTTCCATATCGGCGCACTTCATTCGTTCTAACAAGTCCCCGCCAGCCGCCTTGGCCACAATGCTCAGCACAGCCAAGGAAAGGGGTTAAATGCGCAAAATTTCGAAGTTATTCTACCGATAACTAACACTCGAACTACAAGCTAACTTGGTCTCTACCTACCAAGCACCACGATTGCGGCGTTGCTTAAGGGCGAATGCTGGCGCCTGCGCTTTCTAGGTCTTATTCACGGGGAAAAAAGCATCGGCAATCTGATCTGAATCTCGGTTTGCCCCGAGGCTGGAACAGATGGAACTTTCGGATAGACATGTTCCGCACGCATGCTCGCTAAAACTGGTTTTTGGGACAGCGAAACGTGCTTAAGTTCTGAAGAAGCGTGTGCGATGTTGGCTATGTTGCGGGAGGCGTGATAGGAGGAGAGCTGGAAAGGGATAAAGACCTATACGTCTTTATCCCTTTATCCCAGAGGACGCAAAGGTATACCTTTGCGTCCTTTAATCTAAATCTTAAGAGCAGCAAAGACAGCGTGTATGACCTATGGTGAGACAAAAAGCGAATTGGAGCGGAAATAGGTGGACGGGGGAATGAATATTAGTCACAGAGTACGGCTTACATGCGCAAGATTTGTGAGGAGGAAAGAAAAAAAAAACATTAAAGGGGCCATGCAGACAAAATGAAGTTACGAACGATTCGAAATATTGGTTGTTTTATAGTGCCCCCCGTGCTTTTCCGGCTGAAACTGATGTGTTATTCGCTGAGAACTTAACCAATTTATGTTAAAATTTTGATTTTGCCGCCAAATCGCGTGTTCGGTGACGTATGCCCTGACGTCACAAGGAAGGGCCTTCAAACGAACTTAAACTGCGCTTTTGATCCTCCAGCGGACTGCGGAACGGGCGGTCCAGAGCGGAGGAGCGCTGTGTTGATAATGCCACGGCCGGACTCGACTTTGTTGACACTGTGGAGCCTTATTTACCGTCAATCCTCCTAGATTGCGCGACCATACTGGTCTGCACCGCTATTCGTCTTTGCTTTGTTTTTGACCTCATTTTCACCTGGATTGTTTTTGTTAGAGTAGATAGTAATCGTTTCGGAAAACATGGAGTATGTTCGACAAATAGGGTCACGTAAGACTATGTCGCTTACACCAATTGTCTATTGTCGTCTGAGACACCTCAAAGCGCCGCACTGCTGTGCAGCTATAACAAGCATAGTGCTCGCCGTACCAACCGCAATACGCACTGCTACTTCTATGATTACGTGTTCGTTCGTAACCTTGTATAGTCATCACACAATTCGTACTGTTATAAAAAAAATGTGCACTAAATTTAAGCGCACATAGCTCTTTCGGTAGCCTTATAAGCCCTGTTTAATTTGCATTTGCTTTTTGCCGGCCTCAGCCACTCGCAGCGCTGGGCATACTAAATCATAGGTTCAGTGTCAGAAAATGAGCTAGTGAGTCACATGGCCATTCCCTTTTCTCCTTATAGCTTATTTGGGCGAAGTTTACGTTAAAAGTATTGTCAGTATGATTCTAACGAGGCAACCTTTTGAATGAACGGAACTTGTGTTTTGTCTGCATGGCCCCTTTAAGGGTTGTATTTTACTTCTATGGCCGGGCTTTAGGGGGCGGTTGCTCACGCTGGGTTCGTAGCGTATGGAATTGCACTTCGTAAGCAATAGCGCATAGGATTGCTTGAAGTATAGGATTGACAGAACAGAAAAAAATAAAAACAAATAGCTTTGATGTTTTCAAGCTAACATCCGTGATAACACACTCGGGATCCAATCCACTTTGTCAAAATGGTGCGAAAACGACGCTGTCGGTAAGATCTGCGACGGCTGCCAGCTCGGCGCCGAATTTTTAGGAACACCGACAGGTCAGTTTGTTGTGCAGGTAGGACGAGGACAGGTCCCACAAAATCATTCACAAGTTCTTGTACGTTTAGAATGAACATTAGTATATTAAAAAAAAAGTAAAACGATGACATAACCAGAACTCGTGTTTTAGGAAGGGGTGAATACCAAAATAAAAGGTTTCTATGCAACTTCTCAAATGAAAGTGCCATGTTTTTTATTAATGCATAAAGCGCTCTTTCTGTGCAGTGGAGGTTCCGTAGAGGGATGAAAAAAGGGTTGGATCGTGCGGAGAGCAGCGAGGAGCCCTGTTTAGCACTTACAGTATGAGCGGGCTTCTTAACAGCGACCGGCGGCTTAACAGCGTCGGCGGGAGCCAGGCACTACCGGTAGAACCGCCGACATGAGCGCCAGCGACGGTGTTTGGGGGATTAAACTGCTTTCGTAATAGCCTGTTGTGCTCCATCCGACGCCGACAGACGCCGGTCAATGTGGGTAATTAGCAGACCTGAGAAGGAAAGAGCCCTGTCTTGCAGGCACCGCCACGGCCCTTACCATCATTGCACTTGCGCGCAATACTGGCAGGAATAGATAAGGGTCACGAGGAAGCATATAAATAGGAGGTGGAACCCCCAGTTTCGGGAAGCGTGGGCGGGGGCCCAGATAATGTCACATCTGGAACCAATCCGGCCTGCAAATCTTCGTAACTGCGACGGCGAAGGAGAAGGTAGCATTACCGGATGAGCGATGTGATAGCGGCCACTATTCATTAATGGGCTTCGCAGCGAAATACCGATCGCGGCGGCCGCGCAGTTTCTTCTCCCGCGACAGATGCCGCTAGCCAAACCTATAGGCCAAGCGGTTGGGACGTTATCTGGCCTTCCCAGGAAGCATAGTTTCCCCTCCTGTCTTGTTCTTGCTCCCTGATAGGGGAACAGCTCTGTGTCGTCAGCATCCATCAAAGCAATGTGTGGGGATAGTTCGTCTGACATGATTAGAATGCTATGTGCTAAGAACGGGACGAACAGAAAGAAAGGACCCGCCACACAGCAGTAAGGTGGTGGGGTAGTTGGTGCTCATTATTTTGTCTTAGTTGTGAGTTCATTGCATCCCAATCAAGCCAGCCTGCGCTGCCGGGGACGGCTTGAACGTACTACAAATCATAAATTGAAATCCCTAACCTTCTACAAAGAGTGAAGCAAAAGAGATGCAAAAGTTGCCCTTCCCTCTCCCCTCTGCTTGCCAGCAAGTTCAGTGTGTACAAAGCAACACTGCGTGCGCGTTATATTACTGACAGCGCGTGTTCACCGTGACAGAATAAACAAAGCTTGGTACTATAAATTATCAGCCATCACGTAAACCGAAATGGCGGGTAGTGGTGTTGGCATTGGCAACTTCAGCAAACCGGTAATTAATTGTGTTGACGTTGCCAAGTAAAGTAAGCCAACAACAATTTAATTACAACCACGCACTTACTTCTTATATTTTTAACCTGCATGCTTCACATTATACGCCTCAGCTGAGGCTTAAACCCGGCTTAAAATTTATCGGACGATCTGGGGCAGGTGCGTTCTATAGTGCGTATACACAGATTCAATGTTAATCCTTTTTGAAATGTTCAGCCCGGATGACTACTCTACGACCGATGCCGATGCCTTATTCCACATGGCACGCATTGTCATCACGTAGTGACACTTGACACGTGGGAGAAACTGTTAGGACATCGGACTGCCTCAAACTGGTACACCAGCGGAATTTAATTACACCGGGAAGCCGCAAATCGTACTTCCAGCTGAACTTATCTGAAATTTGATCGATGTATTCTTTGATTTATTTGGCCTTTACCAGTTGATTACCCATTTTACGAAGCGGTGTCCAATCCACAGGTGCTGCACATCTACAGATTATCTGCTACTCTGTAAATATGCAACACTGTAGATGTGCAACATTAGAGTAAGGCTGCAGAGTACGCAGTCAGACTTCTTCTGGTTCAACCTTCTAGTGCTTGCGTGCTAAAAATTTGCTCATTTACGCTGCCGGATGGAGTTGGGAAGCGACAGACCAGCTGAAGCGAATCAGCTAACTCCCATGACAGGGCATAGTGGCACACTGCGAGCTCTGCTGTTTACGTAGTGTGCGTGGTGGCATCTATGCGTAACCGACGCTTTAAGGTCTTTCGGTGATCCAGAAACATCTTATCCGCTTGTGATACCACCTTTCTCAGATGAAAGTCTTGAATGGCCCACTGAAAGAAACAAACCCAGTGTCCTTTACAGAAGTGACTTTTTTGGAAGCGTATACTCACATGTGCGTACACTCCCACTCTGTGCAGCTTGGGCAACAAATACAGAGTACGAGCGCTGCATGCTGCCATGTTCAAGTTCCAGAGGAAGGCTGTCCGGATGCAGATATTATTAGTATCCTCTGCTAGGGCCACGCTGGCCGCAATCGGTTTCATTTGCCGTTATGTAATTCGAGCCATCTAGGCTTCATTTTACGCACCATTTCTTTCTCTTTAATCTCTACTCTCGTACTTTCCTTGTGTAGGGTAGTGAACGGGAGCCTTCTCCATTTAACGTCCCTGCCTTTCATGTATTGTCCTATCCTTGCTTCCTTCCAGCCAAGCGTAGAGCAGTATTAAGCTCTTTGCTGTGCAGCAGTAGTTCTCGAAGGGAAGTCTGCGGACCCTACGGGGGTCTGTAAAAGCATTTCAGGGTTCCCTGAAGCCCCCCTTGAAATTCTCCACGCCATTCTTTTCTCCTTTTTGCTAAACTTGGGTGACAATGCAATAAGGTGGCTTCGCTGCGTGACTTCTTTCTCCGTGCAGCACGAGTTTTAACGTTGGCCTTCTGCGCTGCACACCAGCTATGCGGAAAGGGAAGACACACAAAAGGCGGTATACCGGTGTTTCGGCAAACTAGCTGTAAGAGCAAATTGCTTGGCAATATGAAACGCATCATCATAGAAGTTGGACATAAAATAGATGATTAAATAAGTATGGGGGCAACTTTATCTGAAAGTCAGGATTGTTTGACATTATGACACGGTCAACATAAATCATGGGGCCCCCCATCACTCTTAATAGCACGAAAGGTGTCCCAGGAACGTTTATGGTGGCGAAACACCACTCTAAAAGAGTAGCTATGCACGGCGTGTTTTTTAACAGCGTAGCTGTTGCACAAGCCGTAAGTTCGCCGATGAAAAAAAAAAAAAAATCAAGAAAAGGCCGAGCGCTTGTGGGTGCGTGCTTTGCTGCTACCACCGAGTCTCCGGCTCAGTGGCTTTAGCAAAAGAAAAAAAATCCCAGCGCTGTCGTGAAGCGCTACCGTGCATGTAACAACAACTCCAGCGCTAATGCTAAAGGTGAAAAAACATCGTGCTTAGGAGAGGTCGCCACGGCAGCCGCAATCTCTAGAAACCCTTATGGATAATTGGAGACTTGGCTACGAGTGTACCACTCCTTCCCGAGGCGACTTGCAGATCCCTCCACAGCTGCCTCAAGTCGATGATGAAGATCTGGTGAACGTATACAATACTAAAGATGACTTTGCATCCACCACTCGCCACGAAGAAGACGACCACCTCTTCGATGCATGTGACGACGATTACTAGCACCGCAACTATGAAAACAATCAATGATACCGAAACTTAACTATATGGGTCCATCAATGCTCCCCTACAACAGCTCTGAAATTCAAGTCTAGCGCGTGAGTACAAGTTTCCCTGAATTCCTTAAACAGTAATTTGTAACGAAGTATTTGTCCCCATTCATCCCAAACTGGGATTCTTATTTTCTAAATATCTTTTCACGGTTTCCCCCGTGTGCTCCGCGGGGAATGGTGTTACCGCATTTTACCTGTTTTTCACTCCGGATGCTGCCCTGAAGATAAAAAAGGCGCCGGCGTGGTAAGTAACTTTTATTTAGTTTTATATGATCCCACTTAATTCACCTCCTATAATATATTGTATATGGGATGGCCCTGCACTGGCAAAATTGACTAGCATTAACAGTTGCCTCGGGGCAGCATTCCGCAAAGTGCAATCCGGTGTACCGTCGTGGTCGTTCTGCCGCCGTTTAATAGACGAGTTAGCATTCGCTAAGCCGAGGCCGCTAAAAATAGCGCCAAGCCTTGATTGTTGTCTTCGAGATGCGCGCTGTAGCTACAGGCGCTCGTTGCAGTGCTAACGTTCCACACTACCACAGGCGTATTTCAATCATTACCGCAGAGTTTTTATTCAAATCTTTATTGAAATCGTTACCCAGCTTTGCATGAATCGCTTTTGAGACATTATTTGGAAGCACAAATAACTACGATGATCAAGTAAATGAAATGGTACGACACGTATGTTAGTAATGGCATTTCGCAGTTTCCTCTTGTTTTTTGTGGGGAATGGTGGGATGGCAATCAAGTTGTGTATCATTGCCGATGGTCTAGGAAGAATAAAACAGTCATTGATGGAATGATTTGCTTTTTTTTAGAAGCCAGTCTGTCGCGTGGACGCCACTCGGCGACAGAATGGCTTCTACCACCCATGGTCACTGGTAGCATGATCAGCCCCACCAAGAGGCCCGCCGAGTCAAAAATTACTGTGGCTCTATTACAAATAACAGCTTGAACGTAAAACCCAAGATTGTAGAAAAAAAAAAACATGGACACGTACAGCCCTGTGTCCGTGTTTTGTTTCAACCATGCATGGTTTTTAAGTTGAAGCTGAAATTTCCAGTCAAAATGAACCTACTCGCAATCCCAAGCAATCACACTGTTCTTCCGTAAGGCACAATTTAACATTTCGGCGTGGTTGCTCCGCGGTGGCCGCTTTTCTGGTGAGAGCGAAAAGCAAAAAAAAAAAAAAAAAACAAAAAAAACGGAGGTGCGTTTCGAGATTTTATTTATTTATTTTATTTATTTATTTCATACTGCTGACCATTGAAGGTCCATGCAGGGTGGGTAAAACATAATATTCAAAGCAAGCAATACAATGGAAGATGTAGCAAATGTAGCAACGAACGTCACTTCGAATGAGATATAGGGCCTGTAAGAGAATCTTAAGTAAAACAAAGCAACAGACATCATTTTGAACGAGATGCGGGCTCTGTAAGAGAATTCCAATCAGCTATTGTACGAGGAAAGAAAGAGAATTTAAATGTGTCGGTTCTAGCGAAATAGGGCGTTAGTGAATGAGGGTGGTGAAAATTAATCCGTATCCCTCCACTACGGCGCTGTGTCAAGTCGGCACGTTAAACGCCCCAATCAATCAAATCAGTCCTCTGCGGCCGGAGGGCGACGTCTTATTTTGAAAACGACTTATGCTAAAGAATGGGACCCCTCTTTTAGAAAAGCATGGAGGTCCGATACCCCATCCGTAGATTTTGGAGTGCTATCTGGTTGGAAGAGAACACCTTGGATACTACACTGTAAACTTATTTATACCTTTTTTGCCTAACACCCTTAAACCCTATCAAAAAACAAAGCAAAACACCATTTCAAATAGTGTAATTAACTAAAATACAGTCTTTATGAGGATGTATTCGTGTGTTTTTTCTAGAGTGTAAGGGAGCTGCGTCGTTTATGACAACCTTACATCCTAGAAAAGCACACGAACAGATCCTAATAAAGGGTGTTTTATTTTGTTTTTTGCTAGGGTGTAAGTGTGTTACTTACATTTAGGGTGTAAGTGTGTTAGTTAAATACAGTGATTCACATCCTTAACACCGTAAATAATTTTACAGTGTAGTGAGGCTGCATCAGAAAATCTTAACCTTATGGCGCTACTAAACATGTTTTATCTCTCTCTCCCCCTCACTGTGTCTCCCCTCACTGGATTATGATTTCTCTTGTACTAATTCCTCCGGTCCCGAAATTATGGGGTAAACGCCAGTTTACTCAGATTTTCGACAAAGCTATTTCCCAGTGGAATATTTCGACCCCACTAGAGACCCCAAGGTGTCGATAATTGATGATGACGATGTGTCTTTAACCATGAAGCATTGATCTTGTGACTTCTAACCATTTTGCGGCTGTTCCATATTGAGGATTTTAAGGGGGAGGCAGTTCTAAAAAGTTTCTGCAAGTCGGCAAAATCTTCAACGCGCATGCTCTTACGGCTACCTCTCATTTTGGTGATGCTCGGAAGAATTAGACTCTTTACTAACAACTAGTTATAAACAATGCCACCACTTCCGCTTCACATTCATTATTATCCCTTCTTGAAAAAGCAATACTCAAAATTCGGCAAAACAGGCATCCTCGAGAACTGATTGGGTAAAAAGAAAGTATGAACCAAATTACACGCAGGCGTTTCAAACTGTTATATTTCATGTCTGATACACGGCAGCTAATGCTTTTGCCTGTTGAGTTGTGCTGTGTTTCTTGGCGCATCAACCCCTACCCCGACCCTTCGCAGAAGTCTAAGGTTTCCTTTCGAATGTCGTTCCACAGGTCCATGACATCAGATCCTTTGGTATTTTCTGAGATGGCAGTCTCCATACGTCGCAGTTGTTCCGGGGAAAAGTGCTCCTTCCAGCTTCCCACCTTCGCCTTCCTCACGAAGTTGTGCAGACTGGCGTCCCCATCTTGTGCGGCCTTGGACGAAATGTTCAATCTTTGCAACCTTTCTCTCATTTCGGGGTCATGGTGATCACTGAAGTCACAAACCATAACTCTGCGCATGTTTTCATGAGAACTTCTTTCGAGGATCAAGTCTACTCTCTTCTTGCTCTCTTCTCCGTCGTTTTCCAGGCTGTCTCCGTAGCGTTCTCCGATGAAACGAGCCAGACGTAGCACGGTGCCTCGCGTATCCTTCTTGAGTTGTTCGTACGTGACGAAGAACACATTGGGCTCGTTCCTGAGGGCGTAGCCACCAGTGACGTGTTCAAAGTAGCTTCCGTAGCCGAAGTCCCCGGCCAAGAAGGCGTCGAGGAAGTCATCGAACGTTCCATCTTCGAAGCGGTAGACACTCAACTGCTTCACCTGCGATACACGAAACAAAAATATTCGAAATAAGCAAGAAAGGTGGTTCGTTCTACTGTGAATGACTGTATTTGATGTGTTACACTTTTTTGATAACCATTTGTGATGGAAATGTTGGTATGCGTGCCACTGCTTCGCGCGCCTAGCTTTTAGCCGATATCATGACATCGAGCCTCTTCGGTATTGAACCTGTCCGAGGAACCAGTTGACAACTAGTTGTGGCACACTTTTATTGATTAACTTCGGAACCAGGGAGCTAAAATAGGTGGGAAAAAAAGTGAAACCACAACAACCTGTGTATTTCGCCATAATAAACCTCGTAATTTTCGGCGAGCAACTGTTCTATATATGCATACATTGGTATGGGCATTAAGCCGATGACACTTAAGGTACAACTAGTGAGAAAGATCTGCAACTGAGGCTCCTATGTGGCCACCCTCTTAAGATCTCAGCTATTACATCTTGGGATCTTTATGGTTGAGGGGGAACCACACTAGATACACAAATTCTCCCTATTTAGGGGCGTTATACTAAAACTGAGAATGTTTGCACCCGGATCATAAAGAAGTAAGTGCTGCAGGGAATTCAGATGATTGGATTTCCAGAACGTTGGGCTTGGTGTACGAGAAAATCAAGCGCGCGCGAGTTATTATCCAGTTTTGAACAAAACATTAAGTCAAAGCACTTCATGGCGTTCTTGCGTATTTTTCATGTCTTCAGAGAACTATTCGATGCACAGAGCTTAAAGAAAGGAAACAAGTATTCCATGCATTCCCTTACAAGTATTCCATGCAAACTGTTTGAACATATTATTTACTCCAATTAAATTGCATTCCTTGAATCTAACAACTTTTGTTATAAACATCAGCATGGTTTTAGGAGAAACTACTCTTGCAAAACCAGGTTGCTGCAGTTTGCTAATGACCTATTTACTGCCGTCAATCGTTCCTGTGTTGACTACGTTTTTATAGATTTCAAAAAAGGCCTTCGACACAGTCTCTCTTCTCTTAGTTCTCTTAAAACTTTGGAAAATTAACATTAATGCCAAAATTCTTAAGTGGATTGAGTGCTTTCTAACCAACCGTAACCAATATGTTAGAGCTAGTGATTGCGACTCAGCCATGAAAGCATACCTTAAACTTTGCACTCTAACAACTTGCAGGAAAATTACGCGTATAAATCTTTTTCACGAGATATATTACACTAATTTCGACATTAGAACTGACATGGTTTCTCCTCCATTTACATTTCCCCACGCTTTGACCACGGATTAAAAGTTGCAGCGCCCAGTTGCCGGACCAATTTACTTTTTAATTCGTTTTGCCGAAGACAGCATCAGACTAGAACAGCCTCCTCGCCTGTGTTGCCAGCAACCCTGATCCTGTTTCATTAAAAACGGCCATAACTTGCATTGTATAACCTTCTCACTCCGCTCTGGTACGCCTTCCGGAGCATTGAGAGCATTGAAATAAATAAATAAATAAATAAATAAATAAATAAATAAATAAATAAATAAATAAATAAATAAATAAATAAATAAATAAATAAATAAATAAATAAATAAATAAATAAATAAATAAATAAATAAATAAATTGAGGACATGCAACTGGTTTATATCTAAGCAAGGTTTCGAGCGGGGAGGTAACTAGTAGGCAATTCTGAATGGCTGTCTTCGCACAGCTTAGAATAGTGCATACAACTCTTGCCCATTGGTCTAACGACCAAATGTGGGGGCCCAATGACATTCTCTTCCAATGAGGAGAATATTAGCACTGATGTGTGGAAAAAGTTGAGAACTCATCACCTAATTACAGGCTTCGGCGAAACTTATGAAAGCATACGGAAGCCGCGTACGCATGTTACGGGGAGCGTAGATTGCTTGTCCTTTACCGCCGAGGAACTCGAAAGTGCACCGAGTTTACATGAGCAGGATATGATGGTTAGGCTATATATGATGTACGGGCAGTGTTTCAGGTGCTCTGAATAATTGCAGGTTTTGCCAACAATTGATGCAAGCGGTTGAAAAACGTTACGCAATGGGTATAGTTGCAATCGAAAAACTCAAACATCTATTTCTCTGCTTTTGAACACTTCGCCTGATCTACACGTTGCAATTAGTCGTCTACACATTGTCGTCTACACATTGCAATTAGTCGTCTACAATTAGTGATCTACACGTTGCAATCCAGTCAAGCTGTTCATACTCAGCTTTTAGCCCGTGAACCCTTCCAGAATGTTGTTGTTGTTTTTTCTG
The DNA here is from genome assembly GCF_048455015.1 of Haemaphysalis longicornis. NCBI lineage: Eukaryota > Metazoa > Arthropoda > Arachnida > Ixodida > Ixodidae > Haemaphysalis > Haemaphysalis longicornis. The sequence continues at coordinate 95,010,326 of NW_027526335.1, forward strand.
GAAAAATAAAAATTAAATTGAATTGAATTGAATTGAATTGAATTGAATTAGCGCGCCACACCAGGCTTACGAAGGGAACCGAAACTATCACGACAGAATAATCGAATCACGTGAGAGGTGCCGGCGCTCCAGGGCCTCCACGTGTACGTTGGACCGCGTGCGCGGATGTTCAGTTGCATTTCGCCGCGACAAGCATGAGCTCCGACTCGTAAAACAATGTGAAATTGTGGCTTTTCTTCGTGCTTGGCTCATGTTGCTAACGAATCATTTCGCAGCTCTACTGGCGCGCTAGCGCCATCTGTTCTAGGCGAGGCTATCTGCTCAGTGTAAACGGGCCATAAATATTCAGAAGGTTTGTCAAAAAAGTTTCCGTCCATAGAGTTGCGCCTGATGGCTTGAAAGGAAGGAGAAAGCGAAACAAAGAGTTCGGAGGGTTAACCATGTGCAGTTCCCCTTTCGCTACCAAGCACTGGGAATGGAATTCAGGGGCGAAAGGCCAAACGAAAAGAGGCAGGGACGAGCACAAACAGCGCCCGCAATCATAAACCTTTTCTCAGGCATTTTAGACATTCATGTAAACATGTATTGTTCAGGAAACGCAGAGAGGCGTTGGTCGCCTTCTGTGGAATTGATGGTACGAACCGATGTACTAAGATTGTCTGTACCATGAACGGGCGACCGTCCAGTCCTCTTAACACAATAGCAAGCATGTGTCTATCCGGCAAATTTTGGTAGCAACAAGAAGGTATATGCTCCATTTTTTCTTCAGCCCCAAAGCCGTCACATTCGATAATGCTTGTCACCCGGCATGCCTTTCGAAACAATAGCAGAACTACCTCCAGGACCTAATCTTGAAGAAAAAGTAGGATTTCTCCTTCAATTACTCCTGTGCAGTAACATTTAGCAGAACACTCAATAAATTTACATAAATACTGCTAGAATGCAGTGATATCGCGTAGCACTGGGATTGCGAAAACATATTTGAAGGCAACAATGGTTAAGATAACGAACGTAAAAATGTAAAAAGAAGTCACATATTTTCTTCCATTGTAATATCTGCACAAATACCCGCAACTCTGACACATGAATGATGTTCTTCTTGGTTGAAATGAATATTTTGAAAGTAAATGAGATTTAGTCGCTACCCGTTTTGAGTGACGTCAACAAAAAATTTTCTGAGAATAGGTACACAGCCGCAATTTAAAAAATCAGCAAGTGGTCTTGTTTACGTGGTGATAGAATGACACGCAGCAGTCCCAAGGATTGCGGGCCACGTAGATGTATTTAGCTTCCGGGTTCATCTTTTCCTTCCGAAGTGGCAGGTGGCTCACGAGCGGGCGGAAAGGTAGGTCACTCTTCAAGTCCTTCACCCCCAACAGGTACTCAGGGGACGAGATTCCCTTCTGGAACTCCTGGTATGACCTGATCGGCTCGCCCTCCTTGAGAATAAGCTGCGTGATGTACTGAACCCAGTGTGTGCCACTCTTCGGATAGGACACCTGCAAGAGGTCGTCCTTTGCAGCGACGAAGTTGAGGCCCTGTCTGAGAGTCTCTGGTGTCAGAAAAGGACAGCGTGGTACACCATCGATGATCTGGCCGTAAGGCTTCTGACGGCCTGGCTCCATGTTCCTGCAATAGTTGTTACTCTGTTAGCTGCAGTAGCCGTACCGAGAAAGAAAGCAATAAACTATGCTTTAATCGTAACAAGATTTCTCCGGCCAGATTTCCATGTGCGGTTTATGGCCATTGATCAGAACTTTCGCCGCCACCATTGAGTTAAGTTGGATTAAGGGATGGCATCCCATTACAAGTTTCAAGTCCAGTTAAGGAAGTACAAATGAAAGTCAGCCCACACATTCACTCTGGCTTTGGCCTTGCCCTGCACGAGCACGCGGGTCACCAGTGCTTCACCAATTTGTGGATTACGAGGTGCACACGTGACCCAAAGGTCAGTCCTGTGGTATTCGAAATGAGCGAGCGACGTGCAACCGACCTGGTTGGCGTTGAATCTAAGAGTGCCTTTATTTTTTCAGCTTCCCTCGGCGGGCTCGCGCCTTCGTAATTACTTCGTAAGGCTGGCCGAGTCACATTTCGCCGGGTCTCCCGCCATCGTCTCAGTTTTCCCATGCGTCGCAGCAGTTAACACACAGCACATCTACCCCTCACAGCCTTCCCTTTCTCAAGCGCTGGACAGGCGTCCACGTCATGTCTTGTAGCCTTATTGGGCGGATGAGCTTTCAGAACGTTGGATTGGGAACAGGTGGGAGTAAGGGTTAATGGAGCATACCTCAGTAACCTCAGATTTGCTGATGACGTTGCCTTGTTAAGTAACTCGGGGGAGGAATTGCAAAGCAGGCTTTCCGCACTGGACAAACAGAGTAGAACCGTGGGGCTGAAAATAAATATGTAGAAAATTAAAGTAATGATCGATAACCTCGGGACGGTACAGGGGTTTCAGATAGGTGGCGAGGCCGTGGAAGTACTAAGCGAATATATCTACTGAGGCCAAGTTGTGACCCCGGATCCCAACCATGAGGCAGAGATAATTTGAAGGATAAGAAAAGGGTGGAGTGCATTCGGCAGGCATTCTCAGATAATGAATGGCAGCCTACCATTGTCCCTTAAGAAGAAAGTGTATGACAGCTGCATCTTACAGCTACTCACCTACGGGGCAGAAACTTGGAAGCTCACTAAGAGGGTTCAACTTAAATTGAGAACGACTCAGCGAGCAATGGAGCGGCAAATGATAGGTGTAACATTAAGGGACAAGAAGAGAGCGGAGTTTTTCAGGGAACAAACGCGTGTTAAGGACATATTAGTAGCAATTAAGAAAAAGAAATGGACGTGGGCAGGGCATATAAGGCGAAGGCATGATAACCGTTGGTCATTGAGGGTAACAGAGTGGATCCCTAGAGAAGGCAAGCGTTGCAGGGGGCGGCAGAAAGTTAGATGGGCATTTGAGATCAAGAAGTTTGCAGGGATAGATTGGTCACAGTTTGCACAGGACTGGGGTAATTGGAGAATAATGGGAGAGGCCTTTGCCCTGCAGTGCGCGTAGATAGGCTATTGATGATGATAGCCGTTCCTTCCTTCTAGCCAGTTTGTTTGCAGATGGAATGTGGGCAGAACGAAATCGCTCTAAACGCCACCTGCCACGCCTGACATCGGAGGCTGACGCCGACGCCGGACAGTTTTCGACTTCTCGCACTACTAATGATTTCGTGTTAAAGCTAAAACGCCGTTACAACTATAGGTGCGTGTAAACTGCAGCAGACAAACTAAGTTATTTTCAATGCGAAAACTTTGCCCTATTGTGCAAAAATTCGCGCGTGTGTGTGTGTGTGTGTGTGTGTGTGTGTGTGTGTGTGTGTGTGTGTGTGTGTGTGTGTGTGTGTGTGTGTGTGTGTGTGTGTGTGTGTGTGTGTGTGGGCGTGCGTGTGTACACATTTGATGGTACCAAAAAGATGGCGGGCGCGCAGGCTCTCTGCTACCCAGTGAAGTTGCCTGCCCGTCAAAGAGGCTGCCCGCTTGCCAGTAAATTATACCTGTCTGGCTGCCTGCCTACTAGCCAGAAGATTGTGACGAGGATGTGTGTCTTGGAGTCGAGGGGCGTCTCATCCTAACAGTGGGGGGGGGAGGTTGCAAAGCTTCACCACGGCGACAGTCCAGGTTACCAAAACATGACAGTAGACGGAAGGGTCGTCTGCTTAGAGGACGGTCTGAGCAATGGGCATCTTTCAGAGAGTCTGCACATTTCCAGAAGATTCATGCGTGGCTGCGACAAGCGGGGAGGCGGAGGTGCTTGGCGTCGGAGGCACACGGGCACCTCCCACTGGCCAGGGCGGCGAGGATGCCAGAGAGGCGAGACTGCGGCGAGGATGCATTATTTGGAGGCGAGGTGCGGCTCGTCACTGGTGGGCGAAAGGAGTGGATCACAAGGAGGCACAGCGGCGATTCAGCGTTTAAAGGTCCAACGAGACTAAAGATCCGACGAGACGAAACTTCCAACAGTGAATTTTCGTCTCGGTGGATCTTTGATCTCGTTGGATATTCAGGCTTGATTGGACCTTGCGTCTCGTGGATCTTTCGTCTCGGTGGATATTCAGGCTCGACTGGATCTTCTGTCTCGTTGGACGTTTCATCTCGGTGGATATTCAAACTTTTCCGTATTATATGAACGCGTGAAGCCCTCTAGAATCCCCTTAACTACCTAATTCACCAAAACTATAGCGAGAACGTCGGCGTGTCAGGTGCGAATATGTAACTTCTCAATATACACTACATTATAAATTGAAATGTACTCCCAGAACATGCCTTTCCCCGTTGTCAGCAACGCTATTTTCGAACAACAGCTTCACGAAGATTAACTGACTAGTTTAAGGGATCAATGCTATCACTGTCGTATCGACTCAAGGACGTCCACAACAAACATTTTCGCGGATGCGCTGAGTTCTCCTTCATGCGTGTGTGTGCCTGTGTGCGGGTTTGCGAGATTTGTTAAATTGCCCTTAGCAAGAACGCGCAAACCGCCTATCTAAAAATATTATCTTCTTACAAACGAACTCAAGTTTCTTCTGTCGCATGGACACGTGCAGCACTTATGCAAGCGTAAATGAAATTTGCGGCGAATATTCACTTGCTCAATTGTGGACTTTGCTATTTTCAGTTATAATTTAGGTGGGTTTGCCACAGTGCACAAGTCCCCCTTACACCATTCAGATAAGTTCACACTTTCTACCAGGGAGCCTAACTATTCATAAATACCAGAAATTGCCCCATTTTACTGTGCCGCCATTTTATTACGCGCAAGACTGCGCGCTATACCGGTCTCACCGGAGGGAATGGATAAAGCCTGGAAGTCTGTGTTTGGTTCTTAGATGATTGTTTAACTGTTCTAAAGACTGAGTAAGTTAAATAAGGGTGGGATATTTACCAGAAGGGTGACAGGGCAGTGGAAATATGCCACTCTTTTACAAAAGTGTTGCTCGCCGACCTCAATTTCCCAGCCACCGACCATTACGGTGTCGAGACGGCGGCTCAGGGAAAGCCTATCGCGTTCTTTATCGCAGCTCCCAAGACGAAGCTTCGAGATTCAATTTTGTCCACTTCTTGTAAAAGGCGAATGCGCATATTTGTGGTAGGATGGTGGCGCTACGTGTAAAGTGGTCTGTGGGACGTCTGAGCCCGTATTCGATGATTTAGCGGACGGCAATACCTGCGTGATTTGTGTTGGACATGGGCTTGGCCGAGGGTTGCGAATACCCGCCAAATTCTTCACGCATTAGAATGTGACGGAGGACGGATTTTTTCTCGAAGATTAGGAATATGCACCATTAACAGCAGGAATGACCATAAACTTATGCGGACCACCTGTTACGTCGTTCCATACACATCACATTGTGTATGGAAGTCGAATTACCTTAAGGGGACAGTGAAGTGATTTGTAAACATGGCGATCTTACGTGCGCAAATTGTAGTCTATGCCGCGCCTTACCCTTGACTACAACGACGGTGTCGTCAGCGTAAGTGTGCAGGTGCACATCCTGCGATACAGCAAGGCAGAATAGGTTGTGGATCACAATATTCTACAGTAGGAGACTGAGCGGCGAGCCTTGCGGACGGCCTCTCACGGTTTTCGCCCGCACGCACCCAGAATCAGCATTGTAATGAACCACCGTGTGGTGTAAAAATGACTCGAACCGGCTGTAACTGTTCGAAAGGCACTTGTGTCTTCGCAAAAAGTGCAGCAAATACGGGTGCCAGATGGAATCAAATGCCCCCTTTAAATCCAAAGATATAACGAGGACCAATGATCCTTCATCACGCCAAGACGGAAGGCACGAGTGTAGAGAGTGCTGCGCTGAGGTGCTAGTTCGGCCTTGCTTATCCCTTTTGCACGCCAATACCGCGTCGTTTCAAAACGAAGGCCCGCGTTTTAGAGAATACGCCCCCTGGGGACCTGCGCTCAAGGGCTAAATATCCACGCGCGGGTGTTTTCGTTTTTCCAGAATTACCGCGTTTAGGTATCCCAAGAATGTCTAGAAAGTCCATCAAAAACTGCCGTAATTCACATGCTGGGCCGAACGCTCCCGGATCTGGGAAGGAAAAGAGAAGAGGCAGTGGCGCCAAGGGGGCTTGGGTTGCGTATCCGGGCGCGTGAGGTCGCGTCATCTCATACTCTTCTTTCATGCGTGGGCCAAGAGTACCATCACGCGTTTTTTGTCATGTTCGGTGCTGTGTGCGCCTCTTTTATACTTGCGGCAGGGTTTGGCTAACGTGAAAGACAAGGAGAGGGAGAGACAGAGAAGCTGGCGGTTTGCGTACACGCGATCTCTGTCATTTTTCATTGCCATGTCATGTTGCGTTGACTTTGGTGACACCCGTTGCAGGAGGGCTGTTTCACACGCTAAGCTGTTGCCACGTATTTAACACGGAAAATCGCATTTTACGGCCGAGACCCTACACTTTGAAATGATTATGTTACATCATAGGTATTATCTCTTACGCTGTTAGCTGTTACGCTGTTACCGAAGTCACGATGAAGAAGGAGGTTAGATAACTTAACTGCGGACGCCACCGCATATTTCTGAACGAAATGCCGCACTTACACTTAACCTCTGTGGAGTTGGCAAGTGTCGGCGAAGCGAGTGAGCCCGTCGCCACTATTTATTTGTATAGGTGTTGAAGAGACATCAGCAGTTCAACCGAATTTGTTCCGACGCCCGAGTGACAATTGATTCCAGCTGTGTTTGTGTGGCAAGTTTTTTGGGCGCCGTCGACAAGCCTTGCCCCACAACTTCGAACTTCTTGCGCCGGGAGGCGCCATCCACCGGTGCCCGCTGTTTTCATTTTGACGTTCACGGGGGCGGAAGTTTTTATCGATTTGCCAGATGTCACTCGACGGCGGCTTCACTGCAAAATACTTTGCGGTGCGCCCAAGCATTTCGCAAAAATCGCGGGGAACCGTAGTGGTGTTGCTTTTTCTCTCTTTTTTAGCGTACGCATGGCGCCATAACCTGTAACTCCCTACTAAACACTCACTCTGTAATGTAATTTTGATTTTGACAGTGCATTATCACCAGTACTTTTCTTTATTTGGCAAGGGTTATTAACATAATGGTTACACCGAAAGCCACAGCTTTCCCGTAACGAAAACTTATGTTCGTGTATGCACCGCACCACCCAAACCGAAAATGAAAAAGGGAAAGGTAAGCGGACACCCAAGCCCCACTTGTGATGTACTTGTAGCAGCATAAACGCAGCGAAGACGACGAAGCACCACTCTGGGGCTCACTGCGCGAGCCTCGTGGCGCGAGCAGTCAGTGCTCCCGGAAACTCTGAGCGTTCGGCCAGGCATAGCTGCCGCTGGCCCGTCAGGCCTCTCAAGCTTGGATGTTCCCTGGTTTCCCTATAGGCGGCGCAAACATCGATGCCCCACGTGACCAACCTACAGCGCAGTTTTCGACCATCAAGTCCACAAGACAGCGCAACCGAAAGGTTACTTTTGGTAGAGAATACAAAACATTCATTCCGTGACCTAGAGAGCCAACAAAGTTCGCTTGCAATGTGTTGTTTAAAAATATTATTAACAAGTTCCGCATCAAACATCCGTTGAGCAAAAATGTACGTAACTTTTCACGAACAGCCGACTTGTGCACCTCCTCGCTTCTGAATTCGCAACCACAAAACGGCCAATTCTAATTGAAACCGCTGCAACGGCCCACCGTTTCTATGTGCGCGGAGCACTCGTTTCATGACTGTTATTGCTGTTATGTGCTTTTGCGTCCATCAGTTGTTGAGAGGACTGGCAAAACACGGTAATTGAGTGCTTGTGGAGGGACAAATGTGGGAAATTCCGCATCGGAAGACAGCTGTCGAGGCCAGAATATTTGATTCTTCCAACAGAAGGTGAGTGTTATGCACTCCGCTAGAAAGACGGTGCAAACGAAACCGTTGTCGCCGTCAATACCTCATTTGTGCATGACTTCCGCTGGAATATTTTCTTATTACATGATTAGAATATAAAATCTGTATTCCTAGGAGTGTTTGATCAGGGTGCATGCGGAGTTAGCAAAAAAAACTTGAAAAAAGAGAAAAACCCCTAAGAAACAGCCTCTCAACTGTCCTGGCCGCTCTCGAACATGTCTGACTATCTAGGACCCGAAAAGTTGTGGGCGCATTTGCCTCAAAAGGTGTGGCATTATTTCGGATGGAGCTTTTGAGGCTACCATAAGAGAGTAATTCGCCCAGCCTTTACCTAACTGTTGCCTTTCTGTTTTGGCGCGTTAGTGAGCATTTAGTCAACAGCGCCTTGCTACAACTAAAGTTTGCCTTCATAGAGACGTGGTGATGCGAGTTAGGTTATATTAGCATGCCTTGTGACAGCTGATGCTTGCGTCATGGTTAATACGCGTCAACTAAAAAATACTGCGTTATTTTTTTTTTTCAGAGGTCGGTGTTCATTTAGACATTCTGGCTGAACCTTCAACATTGTCGGCGCACGCAACAACTGCACCAAGGACTGGCAGGCCATTTCAACATGACAGCCATGCGCCCGACTGGTGTGTTTATGTATATTTAGCTTGAACTTATAGTTGTTTCTCTGAATTTGTGTGACATGATTCTCTTAACTATTCGTTCTTCCAATTAAATTTACATTTTGCATTCATTCCTTGTTTTTTTTGCAGATACAACCAAAGAACAAAGAAGCACACACCGGAAGGCGACTACATGGAGTTCTCAGCACGAGCAAATGTATTATGTTGCCTGCAGATAAATGTTGCAAAGTGCCAGGTATTTTCACCAAATGTTAAAAAGAAGTTCAGCATATATAATGCGTTCATACATGTGATGTACATATTTCTGAGTATGAATGGCATAGTTGTTGTTCAATTCAAGAACACGATATTCGGTGTCTAAAAATATTTAACTTCGGGTGAGTATTCGGCATACTTCAAAATGTGCGATGTGACATTGTTACGTAGCTAGCCACAAAGCTCACTCTAGCCCCGAAATTCAACGTTTATTAATAAACCACGATGCGTACACATTGGCAAATGTAAGAAAGCAAATGCGGGTTCTAGTTTGCTTACTTCCATTCCCTTTCACTGCTGCTCAAGAGTACTTCACTTTCTCTGTACATTTAGAACACTTCGCACAAAAAAATTGCTGCAAGACCAATTGTACAGCTCCTGTTATCAGCCTAAAGCAAGTTCGTGCAAGAAGCTGAGAGGAAGTAAACGTTATTGGAGCAGCTCATTTCTGATAGACACTATGATTCTATGCTCTGGTGATCGAGTAGGCGTCTCCTTTGTTAATAGCGCTGTGTGGACCTTGCAGGTGGGCTTTAAACCTTTGTGCACAAAGAAATGTAAGGGGTCAGGGTTTGTCTTAGAGGTGCGGAGATGTAGTAGCCCGGGTCATGTAGAAACAGGGATAAGCGTTTGGCAAAAGTAAGGAAGGAGGAGGTGTGGTGCTTTGTACCTCAAGGGCAGATTGCTTTAGCGAGTTGGATGGGTTGCCTGCGAATACCTCGCAAGGGCTTTTTGTATCGAACATAATAAGGGAGGCCACTGCTACACTCAGTTAGTCAGCGTGTGAAAATCCCAGTTCCCTCCAGGGTACAATTTTACATGTAGCCACCGACTGCAAATTGTTGCACATGTGGGTGAAAACTATTCAACCAATGCACCATGATGTCACTCCCAAAAATAGTGCATGCAGGCAGGTCTTGTTCTAAATTGTAAGGAATGGAAGATAGTAGATACTATTGATTGAACCTACAAGGAGACTAAGAACTTTAAGTGTGTGTACCGAACTGTGCAGTGCAGTCCATGCATTTCAGTGTTAAATCATATTTGTAAGTCTTGCTTACTGATGTACATGTTTTTTTTTACATTTATCAATCACTGAACCATAAAAAGTGCTTTTAAAATTTTAATGTCAATACATTAAAGGCCATCCACCTTACTACTGGCAAAATTCAACATTTCATTTCATTTATTTACACCTGAAAGGGCATTACATAAGGGGGTGGGGAGGGAGGGGCGGGGCTTTTGGCCGAGGTGTAGTCAGCGTTGCAACGCATACAAAAAATAAGACGATGAGAACAAAAACAATACAAGATTAACGAGGTGAAATTCAACTCATTGCAGCGAACAGTGTTAATCACGGTAATGGAACTAATAATGTGGCTCTTCGACGTGCAAGTGCGAGTCAACACAGGGTGCGTAATACGTTATTGTGCAGCTGGGTTCTGAAATCATATTTATCCTCTCTTGCTTATGGAAATTAAATTTCATGTCGCATTTTTACTGTGTAAAATATTTAGACCGAAAGTGTTTAATAACATTTTATATGTCATCAGCAAGTGAGATATCTCATTCATGGGTATTAATTACCGCACATGATTCGTAAACGCCCTAGAGCGTAATAAACAGCTGATACCAACCTTATGTACATCCTATTATTGAACGGTAAAGCTACTGTTTATGCCAGCATCAAGTGTAATAATGGGGCATGCAAGAAGCATTACTGTAAATAAACTAGTTGGGAATTTTCACGCAACAGAGCATATCGGAGTACTTTTAAAAATTTCTAAGTGTTGCTAAAGAAAGTCAGATAAATATTTTTAACGCCGTAGGTGTTTTTTTTCTTTTTTTTCCAACTTGTGATGCTGCTTAGCGCGTGCTTGGGGCCTATCGCACCCCCCCTCCCCCCCCCCCCCCCCCAAAAAAAAGAGATAGAGGAAAAAACGCCGTGTCTCAAACACTCGCTCACGGAGTTTAGTTCCATTGCTACGTTGAAATGCAGATATGTTCGCAGTAAGCGATAGAGTTCGCAATAACTATCGCTTTAATCCGAGAGAATTTCCAAGCGTCTGTGTCCATCGTAACTTGTCGCGACGTCCAAAAAGAAAAAAAGATACGGGCAGCAGAATATTGGAAGCAATAAGCCCTTCGTTCGAAATCTTAGTGCAACTGAACGAGTTGTTATGGCAAAAAAAATGTCACGAAAGCGACCTACAATTGCAGCGATCGAAATGAAATGATGTCCTGGCCTCTGTAAACTTGCGGATGTCAATAAACGATTTGCTCTCACTTGCTGCTCACTGTGGTCTGTGCCAGTCGAGGCCATCTGGTCACCTGGCGTAACATCACTTCACTAGCGCGGCGGAAGTAAACACGCGGCCAGCGTGCCAGCCAGGAACCAGCAGGAGCAGCGAGCCGGCGGCCGCTGTGCGAGGGCAGCCATGTTATTAAGGAGCTCAAGCAGCCTGTGCAAAAAGAATCCGCCATGTTTACAAAGCCTTGTTTACAGCGCCATCAAGCGTGCGCCCTCGGTAGTTCACGACGCCGCCACTACGCTTTTTCTGGCAGTACAGGCAAAGCTAGACCTTTGCTTCTCTAAAATCCTCCCTGTTCTGTGGGCCCTTCAGCTGCTGACGTGTTCCTAATATATGTGTTCTGTGGCTTGGCGTTTTTATTTCCTCGTGTTGCATCAGAATTGGTGACCACGGACATCGGACATGGCAGCTGACAATCAAACCGCTCTGGATGCCCAGCTCGGAGCCACTGCTGCAGATGACAGCCATCGAACATTTTCCGCCGCTCAGGGGGACGTGGCTGCACTTTCGCTGAAGCTTCCCCAGTACTGGCCTGAGGACCCACAGCTCTGGCTCGCCCACGTAAACAGCCGGTTCGCCGTTGCTCGCATCACGTCGCAGAGCCAGAAATTCAATCACGTCGTGTCTGCGCTGCCTCCTGAGATCGCAACCCAGCTTCGCGACCTTATTGTTTCACGGCCGGTGACCGCCCCGTTTGACACCCTAACGAGTGAACTCATCCAGTGGACGACAATGTCGGAACAGCGACGGTTGCAGCTTCTACTATCTGAAGAACTCGGTGATCGCAAACCCTCACAGCTACTGCGTCGCCTTCAACAGCTCCTTGGAGAAAAGGAAGCCACGTTCGAGCAAGCTTTGCTTCGAGAGCTTTTTCTTCAACACCTGCCCACCTCCGTCCGCATGGTGCTGGCCACCGCGAGAGGTTAATCCATTTCCCAGCTGGCCCAACTTGCGGACTCCGTCACGGACATTTCCACTCCTGTCGAACGTCCCGTGTTCAACTTATCACTTCCAGAACGTTCCGGGCTCATTAAAGCAGCACCCACAACGCCGTCTCCACCTGCGCTGCAGAGCCTGCGTGAGGGATTCCGTGGGGAGATCACCAAGCTATCAGATCAGATTGCCGCTATGTCAGCTCAGCGCCAACACTCTCCCTCGCGCGGCCGCTCCTTCTCGGGCCGCCGTTCGCCGTTTCCTTCAAGGCAAGGCGTATGCTGGTGTGATCGCAACTTTGGAAAAGCAGCGCGGAAGTGCACAACCCCCTGCACTTTTCAGGGAGACTCCCCGGCGCACCACTAGAGGCGGTGAGTGGTGTCGGTTGCAAAGTAAGCCGCTGGTTTTTTGTGACGGACAAAACCACCGGACTGGGCTTCCTTGTGGACACAGGCGCTGAGGTCAGCGTAATACCGTCCTCAGCCGTGTTTCGCAAGCGCAGGCAAACCACAAGCAGCTTACAAGCCGTCAACAAGACTCCCATTGCAACCTACGGAGAACAATCGCTGTCACTCAACATTGGCCTCCGGAGAACATTTCGATGGATTTTTCTTATCGCTGATGTGGCCTACCCCATTATTGGCGCAGACTTCTTGCGTCACTACAACTCGTTAGTTGACATGCACCGCAAGCGCCTCATTGATGCTACAACGCACCTCTCTGTGCTTGGTATGGCATCGAAGGAACCGCTCTTGGCGGTCGCAAGCACCTCGTCGAAGTCGGTCTATGACAAGCTTCTTGAGGAATTCCCGTCCCTTCTCCGACCTGCCAACTTCCTCCTCCCTGTCCGACGACGTCACTCATCACATTGTCACGACGGCCTCACCCATTCACGCTCGAGCTCGACGCTTACCGCCTGACCGCTACAAGATCGCACGTGACTAGTTCGAACACATGCTTGAGCTCGGAATAGTTCGACCGTCGTCGAGCCCTTACGCATCCCCGCTGCACATGGTTCCAAAGCCGTCACCTGGAGACTGGCGTCCCTGCGGAGACTACCGGTTGCTCAACAACGCCACTGTCGTTACCCCCTTCCGCACATTGCAGACTTCTCAGCGACACTGCATGGGGCGACTATTTTCTCTAAGATCGACCTTGTTAACGCCTACCATCAGATTCCTGTGAAGCCGGCAGATGTTCCGAAGACGGTAATCATTACGCCGTTAGGACTTTTTAAGTAAGTGCGCATGCCTTTCGGCCTTCGCAACGCTGCATAAACTTCCCAACGGTTCATTGACACCGTGACCCGAGGATTACCTTTCTGCTTCGCTTACATCGATGACTTGCTTGTGTTCAGTAGCGACGCAGAACAACACATCCAGCACCTTCGCCAACTCTTCAGTCGCCTTGCCGAATACGGCCTTATCGTCAATAGAGCCAAGTGCGAGTTCGGAGCTCACGAGCTGGACTTCATCGGCCACCGTGTAGACAAGAATGGCATTCGCCCCTTGCCTTCAAAAGTACAGGCCATCGAAGACTTTCCGCAGCCATCTTCCATACGCAAACTCCGCGAGTTCCTTGGCCTCCTAAATTTTCACCGCCGTTTCATCCCGGACTGCGCCGCTCTCCTCCGCCCACTGACAGACATGCTCACGGGAAACAAACCAAAAGCATCTTCATTCACTTGGTCTGCAGAAGCACTAACCGCTTTCAAGAATGTCAAGACCAAGCTGTCCCAGGGAACCCTTCTCGTTCATCCGAGACCGGGAGTTCCGCTTTGCCTAATGACCGATGCATCTGACGCAGCAGTCGGAGCTGTCCCGCAACAGTTTGTGGACAATGCCTGGCAACCCCTTGCTTTCTTTTCCCGCAAGTTGTCACCCGCAGAGTCACGCTACAGCACTTTCGGAAGAGAACTCCTTGCAATGTACATGGCTGTACGTCACTTCAGGCACTTCTTAGAGGGTCGAGAGTTCTATATCCAGACGGACCACAAACCTCTGACCTTCGCCATCCGGTCGAACTCCACCAAATTTTCACCCCGTAAAACCCGCCATCTGTCTATTGTCGCGGAATTCACAACGGACATACGGCACGTGCAAGGGCAGGACAACGCTGCCGTGGATGCACTCTCACGTGTCGCCGCAATCTCCAGTTCCCACAACTCGGCTGACATCGAGTTCACCGCACTCGCATCAGCGCAACAAGATGACGCCGAAATAATAGCCCTTCGAAAAAAGAAAGAAAACATCCCCCTCGCGAGGGGCACGATCAAATGCAGAGCATTTCCGCGGGGGGAGCGCCTGCAAGTCGTATGGATTACGTATTGGTTGTTGTTGTTGTAATTGTTGTCTTCCAGCGTAGACATTGTCGATGAAGTCGATGGTGAAACGTGAAACGTGCCGTGAACCCCCTGCCGCGGCTATGACGAAACGGGGAGCGGCTATGACGCAACGTGGCGCGGCTATGACGCAACACAATCCAACACAATCCACTTTAATCCAATCCAATCCAAATCCAAACCAATCAAAGCCAAGCCAATCCAAGCCAATCCAATCGCATCCAACCCAATGCCCCTCGCGAGAGAGTGTTATAGCGCCGAAATCGCGCCACCACACGAACGCGTGATATTGACGTCACGATCACGCCACAGATGTTAGCGACCGGAGCGCGCGCGAACGACATATGTGGTTTAAGCGCGAACCGACCGCGGCGAGAGAGCGCGATTCGAGCGCCCCTATTTGTTCTTGCGCGCGAACCGACTGTGTCTCAGCGCGAAGCCTCAGATTTTTCGCAATCATCTGTTAGCCGCATACCACCGTAGCTGCCGCCTGCGCAACTTTACGAGGGGCAATGGTGGAGGCAAGATGGAAAATAGTTGTGAAAGAGGTGCCAACGGTGGGGAGGAGGAGCCCCGGAACGGCGCCGAGTGAATCGATGACACCGGAATAAAGACTTGGGGGCGTTAGACATATACTGCTTTGCAGTAAAAGGAAAATAAAAGGAACCGTACTTCAATGCCACATGCTTAGTGACTACTTCTACAATAATCGTGCTCAAATTACACAACAGTCTCTTACTCTTTGAGCAGACCTTCAGTTCTTCGAGAACATGATTGGTAATGGAGTAGCTCTATTCCAAGACGTTGCCTCTATAACTAAGCAATGCTTTTTTCGCGCCTCACATCTTTATTTTTTTATTCCATTTACGGTAGCCTGTAGTGTAGGCCATCTTTCGTTCAGTATATGTGTCATCTGTGCTCCGGAGTCACCGGATTTTCTCCTACTGAGTAAAGTAATGCATTCGCATAAAACATAGTTTAGATAGACGTGATGGTGTTTTGCTGCGGATCTGCAACGATGATTCCACAGCAAGGTTCTTTCGCATAACAACGAGCGTGTTCAGTGGAGCGTTTCTAGTGGATCGCTATCTGTAGTGGGTGCAGCTACCCCGGATTATGATATTCTGGAAAATGGCGGTGCACGGATTGAATACCTCTTGGTGAGCAACCCTCTTTGTAGTTTGTTGTAAGCAAAATAGAACCACGCTGCAGAAAAGCCTTTTTACAACAAAAAATTACCAATTACGTGATCAGGGCACATAAACCGCGGTAACTTCATCTCTTCAATGTCGAAAAGTAGGAAAATTCTTTTCGCGTGCCATGATGCGAATTCCAAGCAGTATTCAAAGAGGGGCGGGAGATTTGCGTTATGTTCTGGCTGCAAATCGGAACTCTTGTTTGTGAGTGTGTTTAAGCGGGCAATAATTCCGATAACCCATAACAAAGGCTGCGACTTTTCAGCTTGCAATATAGGCAAACGCGTAGTATTGATATCCCTATTTATCTATGCATGTAGTGGAATCGTGTGAGTGCAATCGATCTCTTCATGCCAATACACGGCATAAGTACCACTAATAAAAAAAACATGATATCAATCTAACACTCTCATCAATTCTGCCAGTTTTGCGGAGACTCCGCTAGCACAAAATATGAGGCAGAATGCGAAGAAGCGATGCACTGTGCGCTCGCGTAGTGCTAAAAACTCGCCGTAGTCTACTTACCCACTTTGAAGCAAATAACCCCTACTGCGCCGTAGTGGACCTGGACGATCAAGCTTTGATGGATGGAAAGTTACGCGAACTGTGGAGAGCGTTCGTTCTTCACCCGATGCCCTTCAAGCATTGGGAACAAAAACGATAAGCCCCTGCGAGAGAAATAATCTGATCGCAAGGTACAGATGATAAAACAAAACAGACGCGGAGGCACGCTGATACAGCCGGCACTTGACGAGATACGGAGAAGCTTGCGGTGGTCAACAAGGAATACCCCGGGCAGGAAAGATGCTTATAGTTGCATTTTTTTTATCAAATCAATGACGCGGGGGCGAAATTCTAACATGTACGTTTCCAAATCGTCCTTCGGGGTCTCTTGTATTTGTACCGTGGTTGCAGAAACCAACTCACCGTCCTGCTTGTTGTGCGCCATATCCGTGTCGGTTGCCTTCAGCCAATCAGGCTTCGGGCAGTGGCACTTGAAGCGGGCAGAACTCAAGATTCCGCGTGAAGGTAAACTATGTGTGCCGTTTAAAATCAAAGCTCTGACTTTTTTTTCAGGCTACGGCCAATGTAGAGATTTATCTTGTCCTTCGCAGACCCACATAACCCAGCACAATAGTACAGGTCTTTTTTTGCGTCGTTACTCATTTGTCAATGTACATAGATCGTTCGCTCGTTCCCTGCAAATCCTGTACAAAAGCAAAAGAAAGCTTCCCTGTAAAAAAAATGAAAACGACTCAGTTTTTGCGTAATGGTCATCATGGTTCCTTTCAGCAACGGCACTACACCGCTCTAGATCAGCTAACGCTGCCCCATTGAGGTTGGGGCCGGTCAGGGCGCTCTCTCATTGGTAAGAAGTTGAAGTTGGGTTGGAGGTAAGGCGATTCAAATGGTTTTCTGAGCAGTCGAACTCAGAAGGTCACACATACGACGATTCTCTTACTCGGGATCCCCATCTTCCTGTTTTCAATTGACCTCCTCAACCCGCAATTAAAATGGTCAATGTATCACGAACGTGGTCCGATGATATCACAAAGCTTTGTAATTGAACCACACAGAGCAACCTGTAACTGCTATCACAAAATCGGAAGTTCACTCTCTGGTAAAAAGTGTTCGTGCGAAGCGCCGCTAGGAGGTGCACGCAGCTAATAGGCACGATGAGAGAAGAGTTGTTAACATGTATGGAGTAACAAAGTATGGAGTAACAAAATGTATGGAGTAATAAAACAAACGCGGTAACAAAGGGCGGAACAATCAAACCACGTCAGTATTGGCGTGCGAGTAACGCTTTAAAAGATATGCTAAGTTCATCGGTAGGCTTTCTAATTTCATATATTGCTTCGATTTGTATTTCCAGCTGCACACAGACAGACACAATCACGAGGAAATGGAGCAACGGGATTCTTTTAAATGTGATTATTATTTATAACTAGGTGTAATTGTGTGCAGTTTATATTTGGTGGAATTGTAAAAGTGAAGGCATAGAATGGCTGTAAACATCGTTTCGCTCCTGCGTAACCCGCGGCGGATCAGTGCTGCTTGGCGTAGAAAGCCTAGCCACAGGTTAACAGCTTTCAGTACTCCAGGTATGGCACTGTAAATACAGTTAAACCGGGATTTAACAAAGTTTTTGCATTCCCCATAGCCAGCCCCATTAAAGCCAATGTGTTTGCGGCCTCTATGCAATGAAGGCATGGCGATGGTTAACCTCGATATAACGAATTTGCTGAGCTGATGAGTTATATTTTTATTACCTTTTCTAAAAAATCGGCTGCAGTTATGCACTAATTCAGCGAACATTGCCTGAACTGCAAACTCAACTGCGCGGTGTCAAATAGGTGCTAGGCCCACCTGTCGGTGTGTACTCGCGCGTCTCTTCTTTCTGAGGTGTGGGTTCGTCGGCGATGAGTTCTGCTGCGAGAAAACGAAATTTTTTTTTTCTTTTCAAAAGATGCTCGCAATTTTAGGTGGCGTCTCCGCCGGCGAGAACCATCAACGGTGTCCTCCGGTACAACGCTGACTAACCCAGAAACATTCCGCAATCACCTGCACAAGCATTTTCCCATGTAAAACCACCAAACAGGAACGCGAGCGTTCCTCGCTGTTAGCACCATAATGTTTCCCTTTTTCTTTGTTCTTTTTCTTTTGCGGTTGCGGCTACCGCACTAGATGTTATTATTGCTTGAAATTATTTTCTTGCAACTCTTGCTCGCTATTATCATGTTCTTTCTCTCTTGTTTCACTGACTTGTTGCTGAATTATATATCTAGTTTTTGTATAACTTCTCTTGTTGTTTTTAGATTATCTGCTCTTTTTGCCCCCCTTACCCAAGGCCCTGCTGGGCCTGTAAGGTATTTTGAATAAATAAATAAATAAATACAGTATCCCAGCTAGCACCCGGTAAAAAAGTTTTATTCCGGCAAAGAGCAGCAAGTTCGCGAAAAGGCGCCCTCTTAGCATATCTTTATTCCTTGAAAGTGGTTAAGACACACAAGGTTGTCGAAAGGCAAAATTGATATGTGAGATAAGTTTGCGAATACAGAGGCAAGTGACCTTGATTCTTTAGAGTGCCGTGTACTGCATAACTTCGTGGGAAAGCAGAAGCCGCAAAGCACGCATTTTCGCACTGTGAAATAAATTCTTAAAGGGTGAGCTCACAGTTCCTGATGTCTATCATATTGATTTACTTTATGCTTCATTTACGGGGGGACCAAAATTCGAAACCTGCATGTAACGAAAAACTGCGAATTTTTAAAAACTTTGTTACATCCAGGTTTAACTGTAAACGAGGAAAACATCCAGTGCAGAGCATCCGACATGGCGCATATTGTACCCCTCCTTCATTGCTTCTCGGAACACAGAACCCTTTTCCTCTTGCGTTCATTAAACATAGTTACTCGCGTAAAGAATGTTTCGCGCTCCATTTTAAGTGCACTCTTTCAATCAAATCACGCAAGTGCAAGGGAAACGTTCTATACAAAAGAAATCAGCGCATAAATATCACTTCATTCTAAATTTAAACATCACCACGCGTATTTTAGGGGCTTTTCCTTCAGGAATTTCATCTGCCAAACACTTACCATCACCGTTCTCTGCATTCGTGAGCTACATTGTATCACTCGCTTTGATTTTGATAGACAGAGCATAAGTTTATTGCATTGCATAACAGCTTCTATATTGTAGCATAGATTCACAACATACCGCAGTTATCGTATGAAGTGGGTTTTTTACGCAAGCCTGGCCATGCGTTCAGCTACGCACTATTAGGGGGAGGGGGGGCACTCTTTATGCACGAAGTTCCTCGGTAGGTTTCACGACGTTCGGTTGACAAATCCCTGGATGGCCTTATGACGTTTCTTTGCGTCTCGGTAGCGGTAATCGTCCATCTGCCGGAAAAAGCCTGCTCGACTGTGCAGCTCTCTCTCCGTCTCGTCGTAGTCGTAGCTCTGGTAGGCGCCCCCATTTGCCTCCGGGATGAGATCACCTGGAACGAGGCCACGCAGCTTCTCCACGTTGTAGCCGAGCAGGTGGAACTGAAGAACGCATAAAACAAAAATGTACAAAAGGGACGCCTTTAATGTCTAATTTAAATAGCCTCAGTAATATGTGCAGCCCATCTGTCTGTTGTTTTGTAATACATCTGAGAGAACTTTTCAGAACAATACAGTGGCGTCGAAGCTATATTAGACCACCAGTGAGTCTGTTGAAAGATATTTGACTCTCCTGTGCAGGTCTGATATGCTCCACTGCATCGCTACTCACTCCTTTAAAACAAAGAGCAAATCAAGTGCTCGGCACTTTTCACCCCGCGCTTCAGTCAACCAAACACAATTATTATGTAACTTCAACATTTTTTCAGCGATACGTGTCGCCACTTTCCGATGCATGCATTTGTGAAATACAGCATACACCACAGACTGTCACTCCCAAGTGTTTGGATATACTTTGAAAATATTTTGTCTTTTTTTAAATCACATCTCAGTGAACTACACTTCTGTGCATGAAGCAATGTTTTGTAACAAGCTTGCTGTAACACTCGCGAGGAAAATAGGCGAGGAATTCTATTTCACCGCAGGGTATTGGCCTATCACAGAGCGCTCGCGAATACTGGGCTCCGCTATAACAATGTGACAGCTTTGGTGTGCTTGATTATACAGCAAAAGACAGTACAAAGAAGATCACAACCCCGGCTGGCCTTTGTAAGAACAAGCTGAGATTTTAGATCGTCCTGCATAAATACGTGCGTGCGCGTCCGCATGCTGATGGATGTCGTTTGACTATAGGTTTAAACTCCCAATCAACGTCATTAGCAATTCATTCTCAAGTAAATTCACGGTTATGCTAACAGCAGACCTGCTTAAGTATGAGCTTGGTCCGTTGGCGTTCACAAAAATAAAATACCAGGAAAAAAACTCTTCTGACGCGAAGCGCACGGCACGACCTACGCCCAGCCGCGTAGTCGGAGCCAAGGCTCACCTAGTTATAACGTCAACGCCCGCGCCGGCAGCGCTTGATTTTCGAGAACATTCTGTCCAGTGTACGTGGAGTGATCTGTCGACCGCAGTTCTCGCCAGTTCACGAGCGTTCGCGCCTGAAGTGTGAAGCACAGCACAGCTTGCGCTACAGACGCAAAGTTCGCTAAGCCAGTTGCCGTGGACTCTAGTGCGGGCTAACGCGGTCCACTTTGGGACAGGTGTGAAAGCCTGCGGACAAAACGATCCGGACCTGTCGGTCATGGCGAAATTTCAACAGCAAGTACGGAAATCCATGAGAGGTCGAACAGCCAAGTTTCTGGTGAAAACAGGCGACACAGCTAGCTCTGCTGTCTCTCCAGCTTCACCCCAGTGGTGCAAGATGCGGCATTTTTTTATGATTCCCACATAAGATGAATAATTGTTTGCTTCTGAGAATGTATTTGCAATTTACTGAAAATACGTCCGCGAACAGAGTGTTCTAATGCTATGACAGCACTCCGAACGACCGGAGCCGAATTTAGTAATCGGTACAATTTTCAATATAGGCAATAAAGAATGGTTTTCAAGCACCCAGTAATGTATAACGTCCCACGAGAAAGTATACTTTTATGTGAAAAGGTTAAGGACAAATTACCAGCCTAAATTTATTTCAACACAATTCATAAATGTTATGCAACATCGAATGTCACAACAGCATTCGTTTCTCAGTGAACCCAGTTTTACTCATATGTTTACGCCATGTGGTAAAAGACAATGCAATTTCTAATTTGGGCAATAACTACTCTCATTTACCCTCTGTATCAGCTTAGACTTCATGAAAGGCTTGGTAATTGCGAGCATAATGTCAAATATCACAGGGTTGTTGGTTTCGTATACAGCCTTTATTCTCGCTGGGTAACAGTCCTGAAATTGTTGCAGGTTGTTGCAGGTTAAAAATATGTCCCCAATTGATATAGTTGACAATAGCAATAACAATGTTAGATACCGCACATAGAAAGACCGGAATATTAACTGTTCACATATATTAAGGATGCCGCAAAGTCTTGAACCGCTGGCGTTCGTATCGGCTTGGTTTACTAAAACTTTTTAACTGGGTGTTAGAAGGATAAGAACGACATCAGGTGTTGATTACAATTGATGTCCGCACAATTGCGGAAACTGACCTACTGTTTCACCGCCTGTCAGGAAAACGTTCGCAGTCATAACAAGAGTTCATCTTGTGTGTCAACACCTTGTGGCTGCGGAATGTCAGTCTGTTACTGTAGAACACGTTTTGCTTTCTGTACTTGCGAGCAAAAGTACATGCACTTGTTTCAAACCGTGCCTTGTGGTAATTTTCTTTTCAAAGTTGTTCCATTTATTGATTGATTGATTGTTGGGTTTAACGCGCCGACGCAACGTAGGCGGTGAGGCGCGCCGTAGTGGAGGCCTCCGGATTAATTTGGACCACCTGGGGTTCTTTAACGTGCGCCGAAATCTCGTACGCACGGGCGTTTTTGCTTTTTGCCTCTATCAGAAAATGCGGCTGCCGCGGCCGGGAATTCAACCCGCGACCTCGTGCTCAGCAGCGCAACGCCTTAGCCACTGAGCCACCGCGGCGGGTCAAAATTGCTCCAGTTTTGTGTTTATTATTGCGACTGAACTGCTTTCCGATAGACAGATACTCTCTCAGCCATAAAAAAACTTGCACTTAACCAAAAAAAATACGAAATGATCTGACCTTTGATAACGGTTAATCATCAAACCTCAATAGCCGGTGTTTTTCGAGGGAACCCCCTTTTTTTACTTACTATGCTAAACGAAATATAAACGTTGCAAACACCCTATGAATTATTCTCGGAAGTGATCTGCACACGTTGGCATTAAATAACCGCCATGCTGTTGCGGTGCAGTGGCTTCCGTAACTCTGTGGTGTGGCTGGCAACCACGAAGCCGGGACAGCTGCTGCTTCCGCGCATTGCAACTCGTTTATTACCGCAGTGCGCTAAAAGGAACCCTGCAACACTCGTGTCGACTTTCTTTCTAAATATTAAATGCTTTCAGGACATTCCTAGCCAAAATTTCAAGGTAAATTAGGGGGTCAGAAAGTACGAAAGTTAAAAATTACCGCTAAATGCCCATCAGATAACTTGAAAACTGGCTCCGAAGATTTTCCTCTCTTTCCCGGTCTTGGCGTTCTTCGGCTGCTCGACTTACGTCATTACAGTGATGTAGTGGCGGTTCGCCGGCCTTCCTTCCGTTACAGCAATGAACGAACGCATTTGACAAGCACTTTAAAAAATGCCTGGTGATTACGATACTCCTCAATTCAAAATTTGTGCCCCGCACGAACTGCAGTCTTCTCAGTCAAGGCGCATAGCTGCTGTGTCTCAGGGAGTGATCGCGTGATCAGCGAACGCACAGCGGCGGGAGCTTCTCTGCCGTTGTTTCGAAGCGTGTCGGTGCCGCCAAGAATGTTGTTATAAATCGTGTTTGAACCTGCCGCGCAAATATCCCGTTGTTCGAATCACCACGCCATGAGGACCGATTAACGTCTAGCATGCAGCGGGTGCTGGGCTTCTGTGTTTTTCTCGACTTGAAAGAACAAGACGCATTCTTTCATGGATGCCTGGTTTTGCATTTCGTTCTTATGGTGTCACTAGACGCACAGGGAAGTTTCAACACACGTGTCTGGCGCGAGTCCGCATACGCCCCCCCCCCCCCCCTTACACTTTTGGAGGAGCGCCTCGCCCCGCCTTCACAAAGCGCCCTCCCCCCCACAATTTGGTGACACTCTGACTCTATTCCTCCGTCTTCTTTCAGTCCTTCAGTCAAAGAGAAAAATCTTTTGAGCTATAGTTTCTAAATTATCTGATGGGCATAGAGCACTAATTTTTGGATGAGGGACTTTGAGACCCCCTTATCCAAGTACTGGATGCGTTGGTTGACTAGGTTCTCCACGCGTTGAAGATTCCGAAAAAAAAAGTTGAAGTAAGTGTTACAGCACCCTTTATGGTTAAATTATATTTCGCCGCAGCGCGTCGGGCAGTGCCGGTCAAAATCAGCGACATCTGGGGCTGTATTCCGGAGTTTTTCCGTTTTCAACACGTCCGTTTTGCGTTCGTATCATCGTGACACACTTCCGGTTGTAGGCGGGCTTTGGGTTGAATTTTCTGCTACAGTTCTTTTAACCTATTTCAAACAAGTAAACCTATTTCCACCCATCTTTTATGTGTTTATTTTAAAATATTTTGAAAACTTAATAATGACAAGATTTTTATGTGACGCAGCTGAAACTTTTCACCACAAGGCGAAAAATGTCGAATACGGCAACTGCAGCCAGCTGTTTGTTGTGGCAGTAAAGTGTAAAATGCTCAATTTTTCGCGCTTGGACTCCGATTTTTATGTCGGTGACAAGGACTTTGTACCAAGATAATAACGTGTTACGTATGTCGCCACCGACGCACTTGACGCGTGCTAACGGGAGTTTTTCCGAAAGCCTCGAATGGTTCATTGTGACGTTGGCATTTCTGTGCTACTTCCGAGTGAAAAGCGTGGGAGTGATCGAGATTCTTGTTTCTTAACAACGACGATGTATACAAACTACGAGCCGGTAAATGTATTCGTAAAGTACCAATAAAAGTTTAAATACTCTATAGTGAGTGATTGCGGTATTTCAGTCATCTGCTCAGCAGCTATCAAGATCCCAGACGATCGTTTGTTTCCCTGTGTGATGGCGACGGCGTAGATGCACGGAGGCCTGCGACAGCGATATCGTTTTTTCGTTACCGAGCGCTGACTGAAAAGCCACCGGTAGCGACGGAACCGGGAACGAAAAAAACCGGTAGCACATCACTTTGTCGCCGGCCAAGCTCTTCTCGCAGCTTGTCGAACATTCACCGGACAGTCCTATTCAAGAGGCAGAATGCTTCTGCAAGCATTTAGAACGGGTCAGCATTACTTACTGCCCGACTGCTCTGCAAGGCAGCTACCAACAATGCGATAAAAAATCGTCTCCAACAAATCGTCTGATCCGAGAAGCCGCGGCTCAACACAGTAGCTCCGCCGTGCTTGCGTTCCGTCACCTCCGGGTATTTGCTTTTCGCCAATTATGGCTCCCTCAACACGGACAATTTTGAAACAAATACAAAACGGACAAAACTACACAATACTGCACCAGGCTCTTTACGTGACGTTGGCACGAAAACTTCAACGCTTTCTACGTAGCTCACCATAGCGCACTAGCTTGAAGCATCCGCAGGTTATACCGAGTCACGCTTTCATGCGTCACACCAATCAGACAGCTACGCGCAGCCTGTAGCAGGCGCCGAAGCGAAGCGCTGACACGGTGCTTTCTGGGTGACGAGGCTGGCGCGAAATTTAGCATGCCGCCTCTTGCTCCGGCTGCCGCCGAGAGTTATCTACTAATGTTAAGTGTTCTTACGTCCCTTGTATTCATTGTGACGTCTCTACTGCCGTACTGGGCGATAACTACCCAAGTGGGATGCTTTGGTCATTTTAGTTCTCATTGGGCTGCAAAAAGCAAAATTGAGGACTTTCTGCTTCGTTAGGTTATTTATTTTACTTTTCTTTGTGTTTATATTAATCACTTACATTTACATAATATCAAAATAAAATCTATTACCCACCCAATCTTTCTTTATATTTTGGAATACAGCCGTACAAGTTTGGTACTTGTTCACGAATGTTTTCTGTGTTTATCTGTGCTTTTTCTAACTTTTTATGTCTCGCTTCGTCTTGTGGGGTCGGTTTATTATATGAACGTTCTTGTTATTTCGAGAGTTTAATATTATTTTTTAATTTGCACTTTACGTTTTATACATTACTCGAACAAAATGTATTTTTATTTTATTATATATATATATATATATATATATATATATATATATATATATATATATATATAGAAATAAGGACTGGCAGTCAAGAATGCCTAGGAAAGCAAAGGGGAGGATGCGGTAGGTCATTTTTTGTCATTCTTGACTGTCAATCCCTATTTCTGTATTATTTCTACGAGCCCCTCATTTCCCATTCTTATTCACTACATGCATAGCGAGGGTCTCTGTTCTGGAAGTCTTGGTGCCATAGGTTGCTTAAGAGCGTTCAACGCTGATCGACCAATCTCGACGTGTCGTAGACGCTCTAGTCACGGCCCGGGGGTAAAAAAGAAGGTCCCCTTCACCCCGAGTAGTCCGAGTGGCGCTGGCTACCACCCTTAAAGGAGCCATGAAGAGAAAACACAAGTTTGGTTCACCCGAAAGATTGCCTCGTTAGAACCATACTGACACCACTTTTAACGCAAACTTCGCTCAATAAGCTACATAATTAGAAAAAAAGGGAATGACCATGCGACCCACCAGCTCATTCCCCGCAACAGAACCTATGATGTCACACTAGAATGCTCTGCGATTGGCGGAGGCCGGCAAAAGCAAACGCAAGTTAGGCAGGGCTTACCAGTTTGCATAGTGAGCTATTGGCCCGTTAAACATACTGCCCATTCTTTTTATGACACTAAGAACGGTGGAGTAAACTGTTGAAGTTCCGAACAAACACACAAACGTGTACGCCAATGCGTACGAAACTACCGCCGGCCGAGCTCGAAATCTCGCCTTCGCGCAGACGAATTTTCGGGTTTGAGGCTCTTCGGGGCCAACGAATCGTTCCAGAACCCACAGCCGCGACCTTGCTTGGTATCTTAATCACTTGACAGGAGGTTGGCCGTCATATCGCCAACCAGCAAAGGTAAAAATATAAACGAGGGGAGTAAGGAACAGCAAGCAGCGACGACATAGTGACAGTCGTCGCAGTAGTTTCGGAATGGTGTTGGCTTGCTGCTGTTGTTAGGAGCTCGTTTCCAGTTTACAACCACTGAAAACTTCAGTTTGTTCGAGTACTTTACAATGAAATTTCGTTGCTGTGTCCTGAAATGCCCATGTAGTACGGGCAAATCGTCGAGGGAGTGCGACATCCCTGCCGGTGAAGAGATCTCCTTTCATGTGCTGCCCAACGACGAACCACGGCGAAGCTAGTCGCTACGTTTTGTGAACTTTGCAAACGGAGGAGAAACAGAGCTAAAGGAAGTACGAGTGTGCTCGCTTCATTTCCGACGAAGTGATTGCGGCAGGGACCCTTACGTTAGCTCACTCCTGGGACATGCCGCCGCTCGTCGCCGACTTCGTCAAATCGCCGTCAAAGCGCTCTGACCTTGGGGGAAAAAATGCCGTACACACCGCGCATTGACGCTCGTATCTTTCTGGTCGGAGCAGAGAGCTCGCGCGAACGGCTTTCCATACACGACCCCGGCCAACTGGCATAAGCGATACTGCTACTGAAATTGAACTATTATTAACCGTGATAAAAATACGGCACATACGTACCAGTCTGTATTCGTCCGTCGCGACGGGGCTGACGAGGCAGTGGTGCCGACGGCTGGGCGTCGCCTGTTGTGGCTATCGCAGAATGGTCGCTTTCCGGTCCATCCGCGTATCCCACAACTCCTGCCGCTCGTGCACTTAGAATCATTGAGCGTTCAAGTGGTGTGAGGTTGTTAAATGCTAGCCCGAGCTTCTCGGCGAGAGTTTTGTTCTCTCGATCAGGCGATTCCATGACTAGCGCTGCGGGTGCACTAGGTTTCACTAGTATTTTTAAAATGGCCGCCGTCTCGGTTTCGGCACGAGTTCCGGTTCCCGTTTGATTCCCGCGTGTGGGTGCTATATGAAGTCGACATGCTAAGTATCCGTTACATGGACCGGCTCGTATGACGCCATTGTTCACGTCACGGAATGTGCAATTTAGCGGGAGATTTAAAATGTTGGCTTAAATTGTCTT
Organism: Haemaphysalis longicornis; assembly: GCF_048455015.1. Taxonomy (NCBI): domain Eukaryota; kingdom Metazoa; phylum Arthropoda; class Arachnida; order Ixodida; family Ixodidae; genus Haemaphysalis; species Haemaphysalis longicornis. The sequence goes on from NW_027526335.1 coordinate 95,037,743, forward strand.
ATTGTCTTATTTCTCAGTGCATAAAGCATCATTTGCTTCCGGGAAAGCACTTAGGGTACTATGAAACACCTAATCTTTCGAATAAAACAAACTTTTGTTTTCTCTTCATGGCTCCTTGAAGTACAACGGCGAGAAAAACTGCCGAAGGATAGCGAGAACTGCGAGAGGTGCACAACACCCGAATGTTTATTATACCAGAACGAGACAAGGAATAAATGGTAGAGCGAAGAAATGATAGCAATGTCAACACACCATCGAATCTCTCATAAGTAAACGTGATTACAATGGTATCTGTAAGCTGGGCAAATACTCGATATAATTGATTTTATTTGCTGTATCTTTTATAATGCTTCTTGAGTTGTTTCTACTTTATCCTGAATCGTCGCGGAATACTTGAGGTGGCGTTCCATAGTCAGATGACAGCAGAACGACTGTAAATTGGGAAAGTTGGTAGTGGTTCATGAGGCAAACGGCGCAAAGACGACGGAGTAAGATTACACAGAAAATTTTGGTAGTAAAGTTACCCGTTAAATGTATTGCATCCGTTTGCATAAAGGCAACAACTTAACCGATCAGTTTACGTAATCCTAAATATATTTGATATCGTTACTTTTGTTCAATACTAATTGGCTTTACTTTAAAATTAATTGTACGTTGTTATTTGTATTTGTTTAATATTTTTATCTTATTTCTTGTATTTTTGTTTTGAGGTGACTGCGTGCTTATGTGAAGTCGAAGAGAAACTACAATCTGATTGATTGATTGTTGGGTTTTTACGCGCCGACGCAACGCAGGCGATGAGGCGCGCCGTGGTGGAGGGCCCCGGATTAATTTTGACCACCTGGGGATCTTTAACGTGCGCCGAAATCTCGTACACACGGGCGTTTTTGCTTTTCGCCTCCATCAAAAAAGCGGCTGCCGCGGCCGGGAATTGAGCCCGTGACCTCGTGCTCAGCAGCGCAACGCCTTAGCCACTGAGCCACCACGGCGGGTGAAGCTGCAATCTGTATAGAAGACGTTAAGCTGTAGCTTCGAATATGTCTTCCAGGTAGTTTTCTCTGAAGAACTTGTGAATTCCCGATGCGCAAAACAGTGCTTCTCGTACCTCATTTTTTCCTTCCCGATGAAACGTTTGGCTGGCTGTATTTTTTTTATTAGCTAGTTCGACCTCGCTATCGTTTCTTATGCATTTAACTAGCCTTATGCTGTCAACAAGCGTTTCAACCCACACGCATGTGCAGCTTCCAGCTGCACTGAAGCGAACTCTGCAAACCGTCGTACGCCAAAATACGGACTACATATGCGCAACAGCGAAGTTATTTTTGTTTTGTGGAACCTACTGAGCTTAAATTATTGTGTTTAGTAATATGGCCACATTAAATCACTGTGCGACTGTTGTAGGGGTGCAATTCTAGCTTGGCAATCGATGTTTGACAGCTTATCGGCCGGCCGATTCGACGACTTGTTTTAAATGCTGATTTGATCGGTAAGACCGCACACACACCGACTTTGGAACGGCCGGTGTGTTTGCGTCATCGTCGGCATGGTATGCCAAGGGAGTCTGGCAACTCAGGAGTTGGCTGCATTCAGTAAAAATGAAGAAATTATGACGCAATGACAGCAGCAGTGATGACAGTACGTACATGTAAACTTGAAACTAGAGAACATTTTGTTTAAGACTAGCTGTAAGTAAGGAAAAGAAACAATGCAAGGAGAGCCTTCTTCTGAATACTAATCGAATAAAGCTGACTACCTTTGAATTCAACAATGACATGAGAAACAAACCTACCGCGGATGTGGTTATCGGTGTTCGGCGCCTTTTGCAGCAATCAGTTCCAATCTCACCGTCCGGTTTGTGAAGGCCGCAATGCCGGTCGAAAGTCGACTCAAATATAGAGGAAGGTTAGCGTTCACCCAACAGCGTAAACCGCGAACGGCAAAAATCCAACGGTGTCTGCGTGCCTTGTAGCTTGAACAACGTTTTCGACGTTGAAAGGTATAAGGTGATAGCTTTGACAGGTTGCTCTCCCGTAGGCCGAGAAGCGGTTTTTGTTTTTATTGCATTACAGTATATGGGCCATGTCGGCAAAGTGTTTTGCTGTCGGCCGTCCAGACAGGGTAAGAAAATAGGACGAAAGAGACCTGGCTTTGCTGGCGAAGCGTTCGCTCCAATAAGGATGTTGCCTTGGAGACGTCAAGCTTATGGGCGACGCGCCATCTACCTGTGCCTATGCCCCTATCGTACGCCGTCTCTACGGGACCCGTGACTCCATCCTCCGTTTGTACGCGTTGCAGCCGGTGCAGGGCAGAAAATGTGAATGGAATGATGACGATGGCGACAAACTGCCTATACTGGTGATCTTTAATCGGAGTGGCAGGCTCCCTATACCTCCGTTAAGGCGAGCCAATTTCACCACTGAGACGGTTAAAACGCAAAGCATGGTTGGAACAGTCTACGGGTGCCAGGAGACAAGCGTCGTATAGATTGTATTTCAGTAACGTTAAGCGGGCGATTTCCTCTCTTGGGAACCCTAAAAACCACCACGACAGGGCCCGCCATGCCTGAGCATGCATACGCCTCTCGCAAAAAAAAAAAAAAGAAAACCGGTGCCGGCGCCCGTCATCTGCGCCGTTACCCCCCATTCTCGACTTGGCGTCAACTGCTAGGCATACTCGTACTGACATTGTGTGGCAATGCTCTACTTTTTTGGGAGAGATTGCCCTACGGCATAATAAAAGTTTTCATATGAACAGCACTGCACCAGTAACGTGCAAAAATCTGAGGGGACACCGGTGCTGGGGCCCCCCTTTCCAGCGCTTGAGATCTGGGGGTCTCTCAGGATGAAGCGCTGTGCCTCGTAGGTGTTTCATTCGAGCGTCTCTAAGATCGCGACAAGTCCACAGCCAGTGTTCAACGTCAGCTTCTGACGCAGGAAGCACACAAAAGAGGCAAGTTTCCGCAAACGGCGCGTGATAACGGGAAAGTCAAGTGTGGGTAACTGCTGGGGAGGTCGTGCTGCGGAAGCAGCACGAACTCCTTCCAACGGGCCAGCCCACTGGGGAGGTCAGTTCCACGCGGTGGAAACAAAGCACGCGTAGCACTACGGAGGGTTTCCTTTACAACCGGAAGTTCTTCTATGGTAGATACTCGAAGATATGGTAGTGGCCGTGGAAGGTCTCTGTGGAAGGCGCGATCCGCAGCCGTGTGTGCAGGAAGCATGTCCCGACGAATCCACAAAACTCGCACAGGGCATGGATAGGTGTCCATAATTTCTTGAATGCGTGCGGTCAGGCTTGCACAAAGTACAACGCGATGCAAATCCAGAATGGCTGCCGTTGAGTCAGTATAAAGTTCCAGTGTGTCCCCACTAGTAAGTGTCGGTACAAGCACCTGCAGTTCTGCTAGCAGGCTTGGGAGTGCACGGAGTGTCTCGTGAGCGCAGCTTTGGTTTAGGGCAGGGTAACAGGGACACGTCAAGGCCATGGTGATGGAGCAGTCGTACGCCTTCAGCCAGCGGTTGCGTCTCAGGCGCGCAGTCAGGTTCAGGAAGGACGGCATCTGGAGGCTGGTGAAGGGCCGAGGTACGGACGTGGTGCCTTGTCAGAGGCTTATTGTCCGTCACCTGATGGTACAGCGGGGGCGGCATCACGGCAGAAAAAGGCTGGCATCGTGGCGGCTGGCCCATGTACGCGGCGAGAGCTGTTGCCTCTGGAACCAGTCCACGTTTCAGCTCGCCTGCGGAATGACGCTGAAGAATTAGTTCATTTAGCGTGTTTAGCCTGTGCTTCTGCTTGCAGATGTGGAATGGGTGTTAGGTGGAGGAGGCCTGTAATGGTGCGCATCGCGGCCTTGTTAATAGCCTCCAACCGGTCCCAGTCCGCTCGCGTGATGTGCTGGAACTGTGCGTGGTGCACGAGCCTTGCCTGTAGCACGGGGCGCACCAGGAGACGGGCAATGGTCCAGCAGGCCCCGTCAGCAGGTCGGAGCCATTGTGCCGCTGACCCTGAAGCCGATATCTTCAACCCCAGAACCCGAAGGTGTCTAACAAGGGGAATAGCGGACACATTCAGCTGCAGAGCGATCGGAGATAATGCACGGGAGCGACGGCCCCAAGCGTTCGCGACAGGTAGCACAGCATTATTTTCTTGCGAGAGGGTGAGGCCCGCATACTCACGCCATTTCTGGCAGTCTGTTAAGGCTTGCTGGAGGCACTCTGCTTGTCGTGACAGGTCCAAATGAACTGTCCATACAGTAATGTCATCCTCGTACATGAGGAAATACAAGTCGTCGATAGTGGAGAGGTGCCAAGATAGCGGCAACAAGATAATGTTAAAAGTAGCGGAGACAGAACAGAGCCTTGTGGTACACCGCGTACTGGTGTAAACGAGTTAAACCTTCCGCCATTGATGCGTATAGAAAAAGACCGGTGTTGAAGAAAGTGTGGGATAAAGTCCCAGACTGTCTGGGAAGCGAAGACAACTTATACCCTGTAATATTGCAGCGCCACTAACGTTGTCACACGCCTTGCATATGTCCATAGCTGGTACAGTCCTCACATGGTGAGAATGGCCTCCCACAAAAACCATAGATGGCAGGTATTCCCGGCCATCTTCAGTACCAAGATGAGGCCTGAATCTGATTTTCGCCGAGTGATGCCATTGAAAAGTGTAAAGCCACCACTGAAGACGTGTGGCAAGCATCCCCTCTGACAGCAAGCATCCCTTCTGACCAGATAGCCACACCTGATTTACGGAGTCCAGAAGCATCGTGAGAGCTGTATCGTAAATGTTTTTGTATACCTCATAAGTAATGCTGTCGGGATCCAGAGATGTCCACAGTTTAGCCTGATCGATATCGGCCAAGAATTCAGCCATTGTAAACCGTTACTGAATTCCAGAGATGGCATCGGGAGTTGGCGGTAAGCCCACACTGGTCGGAAGGACGAACAGTATCAGCAAAGCCGCTGGCACAGCATCAAAGGCAGGAAATAAGGCCTGGGAAACGTGCCGGAGCCTTGTGACGGATCCTTATCTAATTGTGCCGGATCCTTGTTTAATGCAATGCGAGTGCTTGCTGCTGCTCCCGGAGGGTGACCACCGGATTTCATGGCGCGAAAGGTGCGCCAGGCTGGCGCTGTAGAAGATGACGGACCAAGAGAAGCGCATCAGGGAAGCGAGCGCTGCCTGGACAGTCTTTTCTCGTGCCGTCTAGCAGCAGCGGTGAGGCGCTGATACTGCAGCCAGCAGGCATCGACGAAGGGTTCCGAGTGGCAATTACTTCAGCTTGCTTACGTTTGGCCCAGAGCTGCAGGAGACGGAGATCGGGCCTTGGGCGGGTCTCCTCCACCCACATATGCTGGGAGGTGTCCGCAAGGAGACGGCGAAGCACATCGTTGGGGTCTGGGATAGTCGCTGAGAGGGAAGCGTTGAGGGTAGATCGGAAGGTATCCCAGTTCACCATTGGGCACCGGCGACGAAGGCTACCCGTTGACTCCAGAATGAGACCGATGCGAATTGGGTGGTGATCGCTGTCCCAACAGTCCGCTCCGCGTTGCCAAGAGACCCTTTGCGTACCCAGCCACCACGACAAGTCAGGTGAATAGGGGGGCATCCGTACGTGGGTACACCGGCGTGTTGGGCTAGTAATGTCATTCAGAAGTGTGAAGCTGGCATCGGTAAAGTGCTCTAGGACCACTCGACCACGCTCACTTGAAGACGGGTATCCCCAATCACAGTGTGGAGCATTGAAATCCCCGCCACAAGAGTGGGGCATCCATGGTTAGGCCGCCGCAGTTAGGTAAGCCAACACATCCGCAGGCGGGGAGCACGGCCACTATAAGGGTGCACGTAGCACGACACCAGGATTACCGCACAATGCGGAAGCCACACGTTTACCGCCACCACTTCCTGCCAGTCTTTACACCACGAGCTTAGAGGAATAGGGTTTTGAGGAAACCGAGTTCGAACATAAATGGCCGCTTTGCCAGGAGTAGCAGCGGTTCAGCTGCACCGCCGATCAGGAATGGATGGCTCAGCGTATGCCGTAAATTGAGACAGGCGGGGGAGGGGGGGGGGAGCAACATCTTTATTTGCCGGCTAAAAGGTCACGGTGGCTCTCACTCCCTCGCTAGGAGGGTGGTGCCGGCCGCGACTGCTGGCGTGTGAGCGCCGCCAGCGCATACTGCGCGGCGGCTTTCTGTGCGTCCTTGTCTGTCTCGCGCACCGCACGCGCGAGATGGGGCGGTAGTATGTTTGTTTCCGCTTCCGCGTCGTTGCACTCCCACATCATGTGGGTCATGGTCGCCCTCGCGGCCCCGCACACCGCGCACTGGTCCGTGATTAATCGTTCGGGCGTGACATGCACGGCCCACACCGGGGTCCACGTCGCTCCCACTTGGAGTTGTCGGAGGAGCGCCGCCCCCTGCCTGGTGAGGTCCGGGTGCAGCGCAGGGTAGCGTTTACGCTGCTTCCTGTGCCATTCCAGGACCCCTCCATACGTTGTAATCGGGGCGGGCTCCTGTTCTTCCACCCCCTCGTCTTCTGCGTTGTCGTTGTCGTTGTCTCTGGTGTCGTTGTTTTCCTTGGCCGCACGAGGTGACGCGGCGCGCAGGCCGACGGGGCGTCCGGTTAGCACCCTCGCCGCCCTGTCCGCGTCCTCGTTGCGGTTGCGAACGGGTCCCACGCTGCCCACGTGGGCCACGAACCATCGTAAGGTTATCGGCGTCCGCGAGTCCAGGGCTCCGCACACCCTCACTGCATTCGCACACACTCGGTTCCTTGCGAAATTGGCGATTGCCTCCCTCGAGTCACTTAGCACCGTCATGCATCCTCTGGCGGTTGCCGCCAGCGCTATGGCCGTTTCTTCCGCCTCCGTGGCCGTCTCGACACGCACGCTGCACGCCGCGACGACTCTGCCGGTGGTTGCTTGCACGGCCACCGCCGTGTAGGCACGTCGGCGGTTGTCGGGGTATCGGGCCACATCGACGTACATGGCGCCGGCGTCGTCGTCGTACGTCTCTGCCAGGGTGCGAGCCCTGGCCAGTCGACGCTCATGGTTCTCTGTTGGATCCATGTGCCGTGGGATCGGTGCGACGCGGATGCTGTCGCGGGCCTCGCGCGCCAGCGGCAGCCGTCTCTTGCTCTCCCGCAGCCTCGTTTCGTGTCCTACCGCGACAAGGATGGCCCTGCCCGTGCGCATGGTTTTCAGTCTGGCTATCTGCGCCGTTGCTTGCGCCTCTATGATCTCGCTCAGCGTGTTGTGCAAGCCTAAGTCGAGCATGTTCTGTGTGTTCGTGTGGGTGTATAAGCCCAGCGCAGCTTTGTATGAGAGCGTCGAGCTTATTGCGTTCGGCCGTGGTCCAGTTGTGAAAGGCGGCCACGTACGCCAGGTGGCTTATGACGAATGACTGGACCAGCCTGAGCGTGCTGCGTTCCTTCATGCCGGCGTGCCTGTTGGCAATCTTCTTGACGAGGCCAAGTGCTCGGCTTGCTTTGATTTGCAGTTGCTTGACGGTGTGAGCGTTGCGTCGGTGTTCGTGGATGTGTAGTCCGAGGACTCTGATGGTCTCTACCTCGGGTATGGCCGAGCCGTCGCCCGTGCGCACTTGGATGTTTGCCGCCTTCCCGTTCGTGGGGCTTCGCGGGGCCTTCAGGATTAGTAGTTCCGACTTGGCGGGGGAGCATTGCAGCCCCGTTCCCTCGAGCTGGTCTTCGACCGCTTTCACCGCGCACTGGAGCGAGTCTTCGATCTCTCCGTCACTGCCGCCCGGCACCCAGATGGTGATGTCGTCGGCGTAGATTGTGTGGTTGACATTGGGGGTGGTGCCGAGGCGTTCCGCAACCCCGATCATCACCAGGTTGAACAGCGTCGGATAGATCACCGCTCCTTGCGGCGTGCCCACGCTGCCCAACGTTTTCGTTGGTAGTTCTAAGTCTCCGGCCACGATGGTCGTTGTGCGTGCCGTGAGGAAGTCTCTGATGTAGGCAAACGTCCTCCTTCCCATGTTGAGGCGGGACACCTGCCGTAGTATGGCGTCGTGGCGAACGTTGTCGAAGTCGCCTTTTAGGTCCAGGCCGAGGACGGCGGCGTTGTCGACGGATCTCTTATTATCAATAATATCGTGCTTGAGAAGCAGCATGGCGTCTTGCGTGCTGAGGCCCGCACGGAAGCCGAGCAACGTGTTGGGATAGTGCTCGCCGTCCTCGATATACCTTTGCCATCGGTTAAGTAGTACGTGCTCCAGCTCCTTGCCCACGCACGACGTGAGCGAGATGGCACGCAGGTCCTCGATGTCTGGTGGCTTGCCCGGCTTGGGTATTAGCACCGTTCGAGCCTCCTTCCACTTGGGGGGTAGGGTGCCGCTCCGCCAGCACGCGTTGTAGAACGTCGTGAGCGCGGTGATGGCCTCGTCGCTCAGGTTTCGTAGTTCCTTGTTGGACACGCCGTCCGGGCCGCGTGTTTCCAAACGCTTCGCTGCACACAGCACGCACGTGACATGTGTGATGTCACTGCGCGCGCTATTCTTTTAGGCTCCTGCTAAAACAAACCCACCGTTCTGGCTCTGTAGCCTTGACGTAGAGCAGTGAGTGCTGGCGCTGACGGCTTGGGTTCGAGCCCCAGCAGGTATATCTCGTGGGTTTTTTTTTATTGCGTATATTTTCCTAAATATAATTTTTTTTAAACTCAAGTCTACGCCTTGTTTTTGTTAATAATGGTGATTTGGTATGTTTTAGGTCGCTTTAGGCTTGGGCGCAGCCAATGACCACGTTGAATTACCGTTTTCCATCGCGCGAACAAACATGTCACGTGGGTGCTCTGTGCAGCGAAGCGTTTGGAAATACGCGTCCGGGCCGGCCGCCGACTTGCCGTTGAGCTTTTGCAGGACCGCACGCACCTCCCACTGTTCGATGTCGGCGTCGAGCGCCTCTTTGGGCTCGCCCTCGTAGTCCGGTAGCGGAGTCGGCGGCGTGGCGGACAGGTACTTAGCGTCCAGTCTGCGCCGCACCGCGTCGTCCCCTAGCTCCCTGCGAGCCTTGAGGAGGGTGCGGGCCAGGACGTGCTGCTGCTCCCCTTTGGTCTTACTCTCGTCGAGGAGGTGGCGCAGCAGCTTCCAAGTCCTACTCTTGTGTAACTGTCCGTCGGCCTCTTGGCATACGGCGTGCCAACGTTGGCGGTTGAGCGCTGCGCAGTGCTTTTCGATTTCCTTGTTAAGGAGCGCCACGCGCTTGCGAAGCGTTCGGTTGCGTTTCTGAGTTCGCCATCGGCGTTTCAACGAGTCGCGCGCCTCGATGAGGTGCGCGAGCCGGCTGTCTACCCCGTTGACTTCGTCCTCGGCTTCGAGCTCGATGGTGGCCCTCTTTGCTTCCCGGCAGATCGCCTCCGTCCACCTCTCTATGTCGTCTATGACGTTGGGTACATTCGCGAGGTTGGTCCGGAATGCGTTCCAGTCTGTGTGCTTGTGTGTGCGTTTGGGGCTCGCCCTGCCTTTTAACGGAACGGTTAGCTCGGGGAGACAGTGGTCGCTGCCGAGCGTCTCGGTGGTGTTTCTCCGCTTCACCTTCGCGTTGTTACTGAAGGCGATGTCCGGGTTGGTGTCCCGGTGCACCGACGTCGGGGCGTGTCTGGTCGGGATCGAAACGTCGTTGACGAGGTGGTAGCCGGCCGCTTGCGTTTCCGTCAGCAGACTCTTTCCTTTTGCCGTGTCGTAACCGTAGCCCCATTCCGTGTGCGGCGCGTTAAAGTCGCCGCAGAGCAGCGTCGTGTGGTCTTCGGCGAGCCGCTTGAGCTTCCCCACGATTGTTCCGTATCGTTGTTGCGCGTACCGGGGTTTCGCTTATGCGTTGGTGACGTAGACGTGCTCCTTCTTGCTTCCGCGGCCTACCACCAGCTCCACGGTTAGGTGCTCGACGTTCGCGGTAGGCGCGAGCGTATGCTCCAGGCTCGTTATGCCTTTCTTGACGAACGTGCAGACCCCGCCGCTCACTCGGGCTCAGCGTTCTGGGTCCTTGGGGTGTGCTAGGGCGTAGGTGCGGTACCCCGGCAGTGTCGGGGCGTGTTCGTTGTGAGTCTCTTGCTGCAAAATCACGTCCGGTCGGCGTACCGCTTGCGTTACGTATTGCGCGAGCGTCGCCTTCCTCCCTCGCAGGTCGTTGATGTTCCACTGCCATACGAGGAGGTCGTGTTGTTTCGGTTGCGTTGTCGTCGTCGTCATTACGGGGACGGTCTGGGTGACGGTGTTGTTGAGCGCGATCGCGACGTGAGCTTCTTGCACAGGGCCGCTAACATGTTCTCTATCTTGTCGGACTGGGCTTTGAAGCTCGACAGCATCTCCGCCTGGGCTGCTTCCACGGCCGATAGCCGGGTGTTGAGCGTCTCAAACTGTCTATTGGTGGCGTCTTGGTAGCTTTGGAGCTCTTCCCTCGTTACGTACTGTTGCCGCGCGTCGTCTCGCGCCTTCGACTTGAGCGCGCGCCTCCTCTTGACGGGCTCGTTCTCGGCTTCCATGTCGTCGTGCATTGCCTTGACGTTTGCGCCTTCGGTTGCGGAAAGGTCGTCGTCTTGTGCGTCCTCGACCGGTTCGAGTGGTATCCTCACGGGCGAGCGGGCGGCCGTCGGTGGCGTCGGCCTCCCCGGCGAGGATGTCGGGGTGCTCGTCTCCGGCGACGATGACGGTTGCCATTTCTCGAACACTTTCTCGAGCTTGCGGCACAGCTCCGCGATGGTATCCTCTTGGCGTTCCATTTGGGCCCTTAGTATTGCGTTTTCGTGCCTCACACTGTGTAGCTCTCTTTCGAGCGCGAAATCGCGTCCGAGGCTGTTGTTGCCATCACGGGTCGGCTTGCCCATTGTTCCCGCTCCCGATGTCATCGCCGCCCACGTCACTTCGGGTAGCGGGTGCAGTTGCACTCTCCTATTGTCCATTGTTCCGCTCGCTCGCGTTGACGAGGTCATTGCCGTAGCTGCTGACGTCGTTGCCTTAAGGTTGCCGCCCCTCTGGCCCCGCGGTGTCGCGAAGGGGGCGTTCCCGCTTTGCAGCTGTGGAAAGTTCTCCGCCGTTTTGCGCGGGCGCGCTGCTTCTTTCTGTCGTTGCGCGCGCTCCCCGCGACGCTGCGCCACCACGTAAGGGAGCTTGAAACGGTTCGTGCAGCCCGTGGCGCCCGGTGCGTGAGCCCCGTCGCAGAGTTTGCAACGGGGTCTGCACGTGGCCTCGTGGTTCGGCTCTGGCTCGCGCTTCCCACACGCCAGGCATACCCTGGTCTTCGGGTTGGGGCATACGTCCGCGCGGTGTCCTAGCTTGACGCAGCAACGGCAGAACTCGTGGTGTTGGCGATATAGGCTACATTTGACTATCATAGCACCGTACTTGACGGAGTTGGGCCCCTTGCTGCCATCGAAGGCCACTATGACTGTGGAGGTATTATCTATCCTGTGCGCCTCGAGCGCTTGTGGGTTGGCCGCGTTGACTATGTTGGCTTGTAAGTCCTGATACGATTCGGACGTATCTATCCCTCTGATAATGCCCTTTACGGTGCCGTCGGGGGCCGCTACGTACGCGAACGTTTCGTATTCGGCGTTGCCTATCTGGAATTGCTTTATCTGTACGTACCTCTTAGCTCTGTCGTCGCTGGGTGTACTGACTATAATGACGTTCTGTGTGGCGTTTGTGCAAATGGTGTCCTGACTCGACTCTTGCATGGTGGTCCCCGCGGCCTTAAAGATGGCCAACATTAGGCGCTTGGCCTCCGTGCGAGCTACGTTGAGTCCGCCTCTCGGGCGGAGGATAATTTTGGTTTCGCCGCGCGGTAGCTGCACGGGTAGGCGCGCTGCCTTGCTCAGTCGCGTGGTAACTTTCCTAGCGAAGCTAGAACTACTCTGATGCTGCTTTGAGGCTGCGGGAGAGGCAGAAGCCGGCTCACCCACTTTTGGTGCGGTCCGTCGGCGTAGTCTCCTTCCCGCGACGATCCAGCCCTCGTCTCCGTCGTCGTCATCGCCCTCCTCGGTGTGGCGCGGTGGCAAACTTTCGTTGGGGGCCGACATTTCGGCGTCGTAGATTTCCTCGTCGTCGTGGTCTCCTTGCGAAAAATCAGTTAGCGAGGAGGCACGAGCACTGTGGTCGTAGGGGGCTGGCGCCGGTGATCGAGAGACGCTCACATTCTGGGTCGGTGGCGGCGAAGCCGTGGTCAATGGGGGCAACGTGGTAATTACTGGGGTTGTAGACGCAGGAAGTTGAAGCGACGCCGGCTGCAAGTCCAGCACAGGGGGCCGCAGTAGCGCCGGCGGCGCCTTCATGATAGCTGCGAGGCCTAAGGCAGCAGTGGCGGTGATGGGGCTAAACAGCCCCGCGGATCAACGAAACTGGGGAAATCGGGTATTAAAATGAAGTGGGGCGCTTAGCAAGCAGCGGGGTATCACTAAAAAGAAGGTGGGTGGTAGCGAACACGGTTTAAAAGCCGTTGAAGAAGGAGCCGATACGTAACCATACCAGGCGGGGGAGAGAGTTCGTCTCCTGCAGCAAGAAAGCCCAGGCATAGAGCTTTCCCAGACGTAGCCTTTCACGCATCTGACCAATTTCTGTACGGAGACCCCGACAGTTGCACTGAACAATATATTGTGTTTCAGGCATGGTAGCGAACTGGTTATCGAAGTTGTGCGGCGAGGACTGAAACCAGTGTCTGTAGCTGGTGCACCACAAAGTGAAGAACTTCCTTGTGAGTCAGAGTAGAGGAGGCAGGCTGTGCGGGAAGGTCAGTCGTAGACGGGACCTGCTGAGGAGACTTGCAGAAAGGACGGGGTGGACGGGGTGGGTCTTGACTCGATTGAGGCAAGTTCTGCCGGCGGCGTGTTGAGACCTTCGCGTGTTGGGTTTCTTAATTTCAACATGCAACAAGGCTAGCGGTTCTGTTGTACTGCCACAAGCTCATCCTCCGCAGGAGCTAAGGGGGTCTCTGAAACAGCTTTCCGGAGACGGCGCAAATCACGAACAGCGTCTCGATTTGTTGGCTGCGACAGAGGCTCCGTAGCTTCCTCCTCCTCCACGGCATCGTCATCCTCTTACGCCAAACAGTCGAAACAGTTGTACGTTGAGGTTGGGTCCTGCTGGGAACGAGCACGCCACGCACGGCGCTTCGCACGTTGACTTCCTCCGTAACTCCAGTTTGTGGCTCGTCTGAAGATCGCTTCGTAGACGGGTCAGCGGTTACCTCCATCAGTGGCGGAAAGTCATCAGTGGTTCCAGTAGCAACATCAGTAGCAGCAGACGCTCCTGGAAGCTGGGTTGTTTCGGTCGGTGGTATCTGGTCCAGCCCGTCTGCCATGGTAGGGCCGTGTCTTGGTCGCAAGCAGCTCAGATGCTGCTGGGCTAGGCCTAGTGGCCGAGGGTAGGAATCCAAGCTTCCGGACGAGCCCTCTGGATCAGCCAGGACTACTGCAGTGACGTTCGAAACGAGGAGGAGTGGCAGCTTGCACTTCAAGAATTGTGTCGGCAGAAGGAGCTATGTGCTGCAGAGAGCACAACTTAGCCACTGCATTTAGAGATGTCACCCACACTGGCACAGTGTTCGTAGCTCGGTGAGAAGCGTATCAAGTAAATCCAGTTCTTCCGAAGCAGTCGTCAAGCAATTTCTGCAAGGTCTTCGGGGGGGGGGGGTGGAAGGGGGGGCGACTCAGGGTGTTGAAATGCTGCCGAGGTTTGATGGCAACTTTGTACGAGCTCCGTAGGGTAGTGGTCGCACGACCTTTCGCGAGAGCTGGAGGCGAAGCAGATGGCTGGTTTTTGCCAGCGGCACAAGCCCACTTTGCAGCAGCCGGTGCAGTCCATACCTCCGTAACTCCAGCTTGTGGCTCGTCTGCAGATCGCTTCGTAGACGGGTCAGCGGTTACCTCCATCAGTGGCGGAAAGTCATCAGTGGTTCCAGTAGCAACATCAGTAGCAGCAGACGCTCCTGGAAGCTGGGTTGTTTCGGTCGGTGGTTTCTGGTCCAGCCCGTCAGCCATAGTAGGGCCGTGTCTTGGTCGCAAGCAGCTCAGATGCTGCTGGGCTAGGCCTAGTGGCCGAGGGTAGGGATCCAAGCTTCCGGACGAGCCCTCTGGATCAGCCAGGACTACTGCAGTGACGTTCGAAACGAGGAGGAGTGGCAGCTTGCACTTCAAGAATTGTGTCGGCAGAAGGAGCTATGTGCTGCAGAGAGCACAACTTAGCCACTGCATTTAGAGATGTCACCCACACTGGCACAGTGTTCGTAGCTCGGTGAGAAGCGTATCAAGTAAATCCAGTTCTTCCGAAGCAGTCGTCAAGCAATTTCTGCAAGGTCTTCGGGGGGGGGGTGGAAGGGGGGGCGACTCAGGGTGTTGAAATGCTGCCGAGGTTTGATGGCAACTTTGTACGAGCTCCGTAGGGTAGTGGTCGCACGACCTTTCGCGAGAGCTGGAGGCGAAGCAGATGGCTGGTTTTTGCCAGCGGCACAAGCCCACTTTGCAGCAGCCGGTGCAGTCCATACCTCCGTAACTCCAGCTTGTGGCTCGTCTGCAGATCGCTTCGTAGACGGGTCAGCGGTTACCTCCATCAGTGGCGGAAAGTCATCAGTGGTTCCAGTAGCAACATCAGTAGCAGCAGACGCTCCTGGAAGCTGGGTTGTTTCGGTCGGTGGTTTCTGGTCCAGCCCGTCAGCCATAGTAGGGCCGTGTCTTGGTCGCAAGCAGCTCAGATGCTGCTGGGCTAGGCCTAGTGGCCGAGGGTAGGGATCCAAGCTTCCGGACGAGCCCTCTGGATCAGCCAGGACTACTGCAGTGACGTTCGAAACGAGGAGGAGTGGCAGCAAAGGAATGGAGCCCGTTGAGACGAAAACAACCAGTAGCCGGGGTTCGTTGGTTGGTTGGGGATTGCCAACAAACCGCTCCCTCGTCGTCGTCATCGTCTTCCCAATGCTCTACTTGCCCATAAGAACTCCGCACCACCACCGGAGAATGGAGAGCGGCTGTTGCGAAAGTAAGCGGCCAGACTCACGAAATGCAGCGCAGTTGCGTGCGAACACGGATGTCGACAGAGAAGCGCACACACCTTGCCCACGGCATGGTTGTTTATACAAAAGCCAAATAATGATATTGAAGGAATTCTATGCGTTCACGCGAACGTCGATTGAGATACAACGCTAGCGAGCAGGGCGTTCATTAGTAGCTGGGAAACTGGCGAAATCTATCGGCAAGTGGCCGAACGGCCACAGGGGATGGTGCTCGCCGAGAGCTGAGCAGTATTTGGCCGATACCAAAAACATTGCAGCTCGCAATCAGCTGGTCTGTGCCGACGACTTCACTCGGATCTTGCGATAGGTAGACAGCAGGTTGCTGCGCGAAACAGTACTTCACGTCGTGGTTATCTAGGGTAATGCCTTTGAGCTCGGTGGGACACAATACTGCTGCTGCTGCAGCCCGCACGAAAGCTGCCGCACAACGGCGCTACTGCACTTTTCACTTGGCGGCAATTGAGCCACGACCAACTTGGTGTGGCTCGTAAAGAAGTTGGAATTGAATTGCAGCACAAAGGTTTCCCACCAATGAACGGAACGGCTGTTCTTTTCGGGTAACCAGCGTTAACGCGGCACACCCTACGTTATGGAATCACTCGAACACGCCTTGTACAACAAAACCAAAGTGCGTCACGGGCAGCCAGGAAGACATGGAGGAGTCGCGGCCGCTTGCACTGCGCACGCACTCTTAGGCAAAAAGGACTAAAATAGGGACTAAAATACAGCCGTTAGTCTTCGCGGGCGACCGTTCATCTTCAAGGGGAGTATCTGCGGCAGAGCACGTGCCGTTTGCATAAATACGGACTACCTGTTCGTCCCCGCCGATCTATAAGGAGTAACGGGAAGACGAAACGCATGCAGTTAGTCTCTTTGCGGCGTCGTTAATCCCCTAATGGCGTCGTCGTTGCCCTTTCGCGCATATGTCTGCGAACAGTTATATATTTCCAAAACACAAGCCATTGTAGTCACTGGTTGCTTTAGATGGTGCCACCGGAGAAAATATTGATGTCAGTTATAAGAAAATCGCCTAGGGTTAGTAGAGCGGCGGGTAATGGCAAGGAGCGGCGAAGCGCGATTGCCATACGCTTCTCGGCGAGGTTTTGTTGATACGCTGTGTTGCATACGATTCGTGCGAGGTAATAACGGCCAATGAAAGAAGCTTTCAAGCGCCTTAACAGCAACGCGCAAATTAGTGACAATAGCAAAAGTGGATTCCTGAGCCTAATGAATATGTATATGTTTAACAGACGAGAAAAAACGCATGTTGCTGATGACAACTGCAAAACAAAAATGCTCGCTACAGGTAAGCGTCTCGAAGTTATCTTTTACACTCGGTACATAATTGCCTTGGGCACCAAAGCTATGACAGTGCTGCAACTGCTGTACAACCCGCTTGCATTTCCCAGTCGCAATCGTCTAGCGACGCAAATTTGAAGAATTCAGGCTAAGCAACACCGAATTCGCTTTCGCCGATGCAGGAAAATATGACATGTTTCCTTATTCTGACACTCACACAGACGACACCTTTCACATACGTTACATAGAGCACTTAACATATGTACCGAACACTAAGAAAGCACTTAGCTTGCGCTAATTTGTGCGGAAACAAATGAGTCGTCCGATCGCCCAGCTACCTATCTCAACTAAGCGACGACGAGTTGACTGTTATTTACGAGAAAAACTATGGTTGTGAGGCTCTACTTCGAATCGAACTGAGCAATAGTCCCTAAACCTAGCAAAGCGCTAAGCGCAAGGCGGAAAACCCGGTCACGTTCGCTTGCACAGATAGAAATTCGGGCACCAGTTGCAATGGATCTGTTGCGTTATGCACAGAGCTACACGCTGTACACTTGAATATTATCTACCGCAGCTAGCACCCGGCGGCGTGGTCCAGCGGATAGCGCGTCCGGTTCCTTGTGTATATTTCCGGGCGTCAGGGGTTAGATACCTGCAGGTGCCGCAGTTTTTTTCTTTTTTCTGCACTCTCCGCAGTTCGTCCTTGGGGAGTATCGGAACGGACCATCCGGGTGGGGGACTAACCGTTCGTCCCCTCGCAGTTAGTCCCCAAACGGACTGATGATTGTGGCAGACGCCGTTAGTCCCCGAAAGGACAAACTTTCAGTCCTTTTTGCCTAAGAGTGCGGGTCGTGCCTACGACGTCGCCCTAGCAACGGGGAAGCGCAGGCACCAGCATGGCGGCGCACACACATGGTTACCGGCATTCGCGGCATGTGCCGGTCGTGCCAGAATGCGCCCATCGTGCCGGCATACGCGCCACGCCAGTGATTAAAACCTACAGCGAACTTCTCGATCCAATGCAAGGTCTACGCACCGCTCAGGCAGAGCCTCAGGTTCGGATGGGAGGGGAACAAGCTGCTGCCGCATTCCTCACGAGCCGGCAAATGATACTCAATTACTTTTTTCTGCGCTTGCTGCCGCACAGCAGGGTGCCACACAAGCAGCCGAAATCTGACAGCTCGTGTGTTGGTGTTCAACGTGTGATAATTTGTATCCTGCTTCAGCGTTTCTGAGTTTTAGTGTCGAAATTGCTAATGTAGGTACACATGCCCGGTGTATTGTTTAGTTGTATTTTTTCATAGTTCCTTCGAAAATTACACCGTTTGGTCAAGAAGCCTTGTTACAACAAAGCTGTATACTACTCCCCCAATGACCGAACCTTGTCCGGAACCCGTGACAAAATACGCTTTTCGTTCATACTAAGTTCCTCACGAATGATTTGTAGCTCTCAATCTAGTGTACATCAATTTAACATGGGAAATATTTAATACAAATCAACATAATATGCAAGAATATCACTCTGTCAATGGCTGCTAAGATGCCTCTATTACTACGGTGAGTTTCCTTCGTCTGTATCTAAAAAAACAGATGCTCGATTCACTGAAACGCTGAGTCGATCGTGTTCGTACTTTTAAGGCAGGAGCTTCCTAGAATCAAACAGGTATTAGAGCAAGTCACTAGAGATAATGCTAAACTCAAGCAAGAAAACCGTACTCTCAAAAGAGAAAACACCACTAGCATACAGAAGCACAAAAAAAACCAGTAGTGCCAACAACCGGCCTATACTCGCAGACAAACCGCAGCAGATGCCGTCGGCCAGTCAAACACTACAGAAAGATTCACAGAAATGGAAGTTGACATTAAATCCACAAACCCGAACCCGCCTCCACCGAAAAAAAAATAAGAAACGAGAGCAAGGAACCGCACAGCGGACACAGCTTGGAAGTGCTAGAAGCGAGAGTTGAAGAAAATCTCAAGCATGCTCTTGAAACTTTTGGTACGAGCCTTCGCGAGAAATTAAGCAATGAACTAAGCAGTAAATTTGAGGCTATGGCTTCGAACTTATCGACGCTTAACACTCAAAGTGACGGTCTATCGAGTCGGGTTATAGCGCTAGAAGGATTAGTAGCCAACATATCGCTACCTACACAGTCGACCGCAAGTATCGGCCCCATAAAGACGCACCAACCCTGCGCTCTCCCGTCATTAGTCGAAAGCCCATAAACAGTTAAAGCGTCAGTAGTAACCACAACTCTCGACATGAATAGGAATAACGACAACAGCACAACATTATTGAGGGCTACACCGTATGGCAATGGAACTGCAGAAGATATCGTCGCAAGAGAGGCAACATTCCGCTGCACATTGCAAACCTTTCCGTCGCTGAAACGCCTGATGTCATAGCAATGCTTGAAGTTGGATGCTTAGCCAAATTACCCAATTATAAACCTTTCTATTCAAATACAGGTGATGAGAGCAAGCACAAACCCGCAGTCTGTACGCTGACAAGGAGAAATATTCCTGTAATACAACGCGACATCGGAATCACATTGATCGAGCACGTGTTCATAGAAATGTTTACCACGAGAAGAAGACAAAAGGAAAATAGCCTTTTTCTACTGAACGTCTACAGTAATCCCCGAAAAAAGCACAGTTTTTCAACTTTTTCGCAAGGCAATAGACACCGCAAAGAGGCAACCCCTACTCATAGTGGGTGATTTTAACGCCGCGTGTACGGCTTGGGGATACGCCAGAGACACACCCAAGGGTAAACAACTCTGCGAAATCACCCAGCAAGAAAGTCTCTCTGTCAAAACTGATCCCGCACACCCCACCCGGTACGACAACAGCATCAGCACGGACACTACTCCGGATCTCGCTTTTACCAAGTACGCATCTCAGGTCGCCTGGAACAACACCCAGAGAAATCTGGGGAGCGACCACCTCATTATATCCACCCAAATCAGTGCTGGCCCAGCTAAACCCAAAAGGCACAAAATCAAGGTTGTCGAATGGGACGACTTCAGAACCCTGAGACTTGCTGAGTGTGACCACGACGGTGGTAGGCCGGACATAACCGACATCGGCACATGGTCAGCACAGCTGAAGGCGCACGTCGAGAAATCTACGAGAACCATACCAGAGGAGGCGAGTTTTGCGACAGCTGATTCCCACCTACTTCCCATGTGGGAAGCCAAGCAGGGATTAGAGAAGCGGCTTAATTAAGAAGCAAAAACCCAACTACACCCTGAGAAGACGAAAGCGTGATTTTTCAGCGTGAAAACACGTCACGCTTGTAACAAGCGTACAAAAAATCGTCGACACTCACGCTTGTTAAGCGTGAAAAATTTAGTGTGTACGTGACGCCTGTGGCAATGAAAACTGAATTAGGTAGGATCAAAATGCATCGAGTTGTCCCTGCATTTCGGATCACCCTGGTAGAGAAGTGAAGGTGCACTTTTGGTTAATATTACCTGTCTGTGAGCGGGATGCTAACATGTAAGCTTCGATTGCATTGCATAGCTCACGTTCCCAGACGCCAGCATGTCGTCAGCCTACAGCACATCGGTTTAACATTTGAGGCACGTGTCCTTCTGTTCGTACGTTCCACTTTCATCGCCCGAGCAAAACAACACGTACCTCATTACAGTGGCGAAACATTATTCTGGGCTGCCATACGTTTCTCAATGCCCTAACATCAGAACACCCTGCGGTAAAGCCAGCTTTATCCACGTGTTTTTGAAGCGCAAGCCTGGCGTTCCATAGAGCGACGCGCTCATGTGTGTGTTCTGGTATTGCTTTGTTTGTTCTTTTGTTTCCTTCATTGCTCATAGACGGCTATAACTTGCGAGGTTCCACGCGGCTTTGAAGAGCGAGGCTTTCCTCAGGGTGTCCAGATATTATGCAGCAAGATTTTAAAATAAAGCAATTGCGTCACTCGTAGAAAACATAGTACATAATGACTCGAGTACAGTGTAGTAGCGGCTGTAATTTTTTCGTTAATGAGATTTCTTAATTAATCGGAAGTAATTATCTAACTCTAGAAGTACTCTCCAAATAATTAAGGCGTCAAAGAGGCACTTGTAGGTACCCACGAGAGGCATCCAAATAGTGATGTTCCGTGGCGGCAAGTTTTACTTTTTCGGGAAATTTTCGGCTGTAATTTCCGCCAAAAGGGACAAAGGGAATCTTTAACTGATGCAAGGAATTTTAGGAGTCGTGGAGACGAAAAGAAAAATAGTGTTTGTAAACCGGACGTCGTATCATTTATTCCTTAGTTTTCTTTAAGAAGGATCCCTTAAGACGTCGTCGGGTTCATGTTGAAATATCTGCAGTAGCGTTCCCGCAAGCTACAAGCTTCCAAGACTGCTTCCAATCCAGTTCATAAAACAGAAGGAAGAATAGAGGGAAGAATACCGCATGACAACAGGGTAGTAATGCGTTAAGCGGCAGCAGCTGAAGGTCTGAAGCCTGTTTCCATATACTCCTATGAAGTATACAGAAAAGTTTTTCGGGTGCGCCATAGTCCGCGTGCTGTCAACGAGAGATGACGCCAGCAGTCCCGGCGCGGAACTAAAATTACCTTGATTTCCGAACATGCCTTGTTCTTTTCCATACGGCCAGTTTTAACTTGGAAGTTAGGCATGCAGAGTGGCATGCTGTTTGGAACAAAACGTGGAATACACAGTCAAATGCTGCTGCACGGATGTTAGAATTTAGTTCAGGCTCAAACTCTGGTTCTCTGAATGACGTCTGCGCCCGGAAGGCTACGCGAAGTAGACAATGCAGGTGGCGCTGGCAAATGCCCAAAACCGAGCAGGAAACCACGTAAAGACCTATCAGCTGCCGAAAGACAACGCAGGGAATTTTGTAGGGAGTTCTTCCCATACTCCGGGGGAAAATGCTAAAACTAGGGAATTTCTGAGCCTACAAATGGGAATATTTCTCCTCAGTAAGGAACATCACTGCATCTAACTGCAGTATTTTCAGGGGCGTACGAATTGCGTACTTTTGTATTCTGACTGATAAAGAAACACACGAAATATGAAAAATTCTACGTGACGGCGCTCCCACCCGCTGCATAAAGCACTGCCCTCGAACAGGCTGCCTCTGAGTTAACCAGAATGAAATAAAGACAAGAAAGAAAGAAGAAATCGCGACTGAGTTTGGGCCTTATCTGCCACACTTGCCCCGTGAAACTTGATGCTGCTCCTTCCTTGCATGCCATTGTCACGATGATGCGCTGTCTCTTGGGACGGCTGACCGGCGAAGCAGTTGCTTTTATTCACCTTATTTGAGTGCACTGGTTTATGAAGCGGGCGGAAGCGCCGTCACGTCGAATTATTCGTATTTCTCGAGGTGTCTTTATCAGGCAGAATAAATGATTAGGTAATTAGCTCGTCGCTGAAAATATCGCTGTTAGATGCCTGTCGCGGGTACCAACAAAGGCCTCATCGACACTTTCGTGATCAGGACAGTACTTCTCAAGTTAGATAAATAATTATAATTAATCAATCCTGTCTCATTAACAAAAACAAATACTGGCGGCTACCCCACTGTTCTGGAAACGTTATACACTAGGTTCCCTTTGATTAACGCCATTGCTCTTTTTCAAAATCTTAGTGCATGGTAGCTAGGCCACTCTGTATAGCGCGCGGCGTTCCACAACACGCGCTTCTCCCAAGATAAGGAACGACAGCCCATTCCTTATCGACGCGCCTATTCCCTTTCCCAGCCGCATTCATGAGCTACTAACGCTGAGACCCATACCACGCAATATGCACCCGACATTTAATCGAGCGCGCAGGGAGCACAGGGCGAGGACGTTAACCAAGCGGTATCCAATCACCCCCTCCACTGTCTACGTTGATGCTGCGATATACAGGAGCTGTGAAGCTTATGCGGTAGCCGTCATTAATGGCCCTGACGCCCATCCGCTTGCTTCCCTTACTCTGCACACTCACTCACCAGCGACCATGGAAGAGGCGGCAGCAGCCCTAGCCTTCACCCTCAGGCCGCCCCCCTCCATCGTAATCTCCGATTCCGAAACGGCCGTTGAAAATTTCGCCAAAGGAATGATCTCGCCTTTGGCCCTGTAAATCATTCTTCAAAATTTTCCCACCACCCCAGTCGAGCTGGTATGGACTCCGGCCCATACGGGTGTGGGGCGGAACGAGGCAGCAAATAGGGCCGCTCGAGAGCTCACCGTCCGAGCTGGTCCTGGCCTTGAGCCTTTCCACGGAGCCCTATCAGCCCGCGACAGACTTGTTACCTTCCACGACATAACCTCACACTACCACTTCACCCACCGCCAACTACCACCAGCCGCTCCGACCTTCTCCAATGAAGAGGAACGCCTATGGCGACTCACCCAGGCACACGCACTCCCCTGGCGATATCGACTTCACCTTATCTACCCTTCTTTGTACCCCACCCCTTTGTGCCCCGACTGCGGGTCCCTCGATACCCAAGACCACTGCATGTGGCAGTGCCCCCAAAACCCATTCCCCCCCTTCACAGACGCAGAGCACTGGATGAAGCCATTGTGCCGCTCGGACCATGAGGTCCAGGCTAAGGTCATCCAGCGAGCTGCAATGGTCATCGGCCGGTTACCACCGCAGGTCACCCACCACCCAGACTAGCCCCATGGTGCTCAAAAAAGTTTTTTTTCTCTCTCTCTCTCTCCCAAGCAAAACGAGACGTGCGGGCAGCGCCACGTGTAGGAAAGAAATCGAAGCAGATCACGAAGGAAATTGTTTGAAGTTGCAAGATGCGGATACTCTTCGAGAATGCTGGGCGGAAGCATAGCAGTCGTATGTGGGTGTTTATGGCGCAAGGGCAGCCAAGGCCAAAGAGCGCCAAGATAATATTTCGTGGTCCTTCGCTGTCACTTTAGTGTCTAAAATGTGTATGGTATGAGTATGATCCTTTTACTAAAAGAGCTTAATATATGGGTGTAAGGGGCCCTGATATTAAAAATATGAAGATGGTCATAATGGTGGATGAAGGTGAACATGATGGGTGCATAACCCTCGGTAGCTCTCTTAATGCTGAGAGATCCGAGAGGTACATGTGGTACGAGATCAAATTTAAAAAATCGGCTTCAGCGAGATATGATAATACACGTTTGTTCGTGACCGCTTGTTCGTCTCCTAAAAATAGAGAGGGATGAAGTGAAATTCTGTACTTGTATAAATCAGGGAAGTGTCGCTGTCTCACATCGTTTAAGGATTTGCATTCGATTAATATATGTAGTACTGAAAGCCGCTCGGCACATCTGCTGCAGACTGGGGGTAATGAACCACTTAGGAGATACGAATGTGTGCCATGTGTATGGCCTATTCGAAGCCTGCACATGGATGTTTCATTGAACCTATTTTGTTTGTCTGTAATGTATTTGCCTATCTGTTTTTATTGTGTGTAGTTTATTGTGTGTTTGTTCATCCCAGTGTTGTTGCCAGCGTTCGTGGAGACGTCTTCGTTTACTGGTTTCATGTCCTCGTATGGTACCTGTGAGATTTGGACATCACTGCGCAAAGCGGCCAGCGCAGCATTTTTGTCAGCGATCTCATTTCCTCGTATACCACAATGCCCTGGAACCTAGCATACTATTATCTTCAGCCCTAGAGCACGTGCTGTCACCATTTTCTGACTGACTCGGTTCAGGACAACATTGCGACTATGTTTTCGTGAGTGTAGTGACCTGACGACGCTCAGACAATCTGTAAAAATAATTGATTGCTGTGTTTTTGTCCGTGTAATGTGCTGTAGTGTTAGAAGAATTCCATGTGCTTCTGCCGTGAAAATTCCAGAAGTTACATTCATCCTTTTTCCACTGCAAAAGTTAGGGCCATGTGCAGCACATTAAACAGCAGTAGCACTTTTCGAGCCATCTGTATAGAAAGCATTGTATTGGTGGTACTTGTGTTGTATGTGTAGAAAATGTTGTACAATGAGCTCTCTTGGTGCATTCCTCTTAACGATTTCTCTGAAGGAAAAGTCGCAGGCAAATGATGACACATCCCAGGGTGCAGTAAAGTCTTTTACACTGGTTTCATAGAGTTCATTGAAGGATATCCGTTCTTCAGCTTACCTTCTCACTCGCAAAGCGAAAGGCGGAGAAAGTGAAGGACGGTTTGAAAACAGGCTCATAGTGGATGTGTCTTTGATAATAGTGTTACACGGACTCCTTATATTTAAAGACATCTTAAGAGCATACGTTAAAACCGTAAACATGCGCTGGTACTCCAAACACCACCGGTCACACTCTACATACAAACTCTCAGCGGGGCTTGTACGGAAAGCGCCAGACGCAAAGGGGAGCCCTAGGTGTAGAACTGGGTCTAGTATTTTTAAAACAGTTTTGCTGGCTGAGCCATATACCACGCTTCCATAGTCCATGCGAGACCTAACCAAGCTGGTGAAAAGATGCAAGAAGCACTCTTTATCTGCACCATAGGACTGATGAGACAGGACTTTCAGGATGTTTAATGTTTTTAAGCATTTTAATTTGGTTTTCTTTATATGTGATATAAACGTCAGTCTTTCATCAAGGACAAGGCCCAGAATCTTGTGTTCTTTTGTGACAGCTAACGGTAGTCCATTCAAAGTAAGGTCAGGTTCAATACAGAGCCCACGACGTTTTGAGAACAGGATACAGGTACTTTTCTGTGGGTTTAATTTAAAGCCATTCTCTTCCGTCCATTTAGAGAGTTTATTTATACCTAGTTGAATCTGCCTTTCACACATTGAGAGGTTGCACGACTTGTAACTAAGCTGTACATCGTGAACGTACATGGAGTATGATATTGAAGGTGGCAACGACTTTCTGAGCATGTTCATTTTGATAATAAGGAAAGTACAGCTCAATACTCCACCCTGGGGAACCCCATTTTCTTGTACAGACAGTCTGGAGAGCGCCGTTCCAACCCTCGCACGAAATGTCCGTTCTGACAAGTATCCTTCTATTGTGTTAAGCATGTTTCCTGATATACCAATAGATTTGAGGTTACGAAGAATGCCGTAGCGCTAAGTAGTGTCGTATGTCTTCTCAAGGTCAAAAATACAGAGACAATATTGTTTATGTATGAAGGCATCTTTGACATATGACTCAAACGCTACTAGCTGGTCTGTTGTGCATCTACATGAACTAAATCCTGCCTGGCAGTTATCCAGGATGCCATTATACTCAAGGAAATATGTCAGTCTTATATTTATCATTTTCTCAAATACCTTAATTAGACAACTGGTGAGGGCAATTGGCCGGTAGCTTGTTGGAGGCGAGGCATCATTCCCTTCCTTCAGTATAGCCACTACAATGGACTCTCTCCAAGAGATAGGGAAGCATCCTGCTAGCCATATTTTGTTGTAAAGGTAAAGGAGTGTTTCGAGAGTGTCTGGGTGAAGATTCTGGATCATGGTGTACGTGATGCCGTCTGGTTCAGGTGAAGAAGCCTTACACGTGCCGAGAACAAACATCAGCTTCTGCATAGTGAGTTCAGAGTTGTACCGCTCTTCTGATTGTCTGTTATCCCAAATCGGCTTGCGTTCCACAGATTTCTTGTAATAAATGAATGTATTCGTGTAATGGGCAGAGGTCGATATGTATCCAAATGTTGTGCAAGTGCATTTGCTTGGTCTAGAAGCGTGTCACCAGTAGCACACACCAAAGGTACATTGTGCGTTTTCTCTCCTTTGAACTTTCGAATTCTATTCCATACTTTCCGCGCATCTGTATGCCAGTTTATTGAAGTTAAAAAAGACCGCCAGCTATCTCTTTTGGCCTGCCGGCGAGTGCGCCTACCCAGTGCCTTTGATCGCTTGAAGGCTACTAAGTTTTCAGCCGTTGGATATCTGCGTAAGACACCCCACGCCTTATTTTGGGCCTTTCGCGCAAGTCTGCATTCTTCATTCCACCAAGGCCTCCGAAGATTACGAGCATCGCTCGAGCTCTGCGGAATGGCGCTTTCGGAAGAATCAAGAATATGCGATGTGAGGAAGCTACAAGATTCATCAATGCCTAAATGGGTGATGGTATATTGTGTAGGGGAGTTTTGATTTTTCCCTAAACTTTCCCCATTCGGCATCACATTCTCTGTATTTTTTATGTGGAATTGAACTGTGGGGGCCAGATTCTCGACATCTTAGGGTGACTGGGAAGTGGTCACTTCCGTATGGGTTAGTGTCCACTCCCCATTCAACAAGCGGAAAAAGAATAGAAGAGCCTATAGCCAGATTGATGTGCGAGTATGTGCGGTGTGTTGTACTGTAATATGTGGGCTATTTTTTATTGAATAGGCAGGCTCCGGATGATAAAAGAAACTTTTCCAGCAAACGACCTCAGGCATCCATGCGTTCCGACCCTCAGAGTTCACAATGAGAATTAAGGTCGCCTACTAGTAGAAAAGGTTCCGGAAGCTCGCCAATGAGGGATTCGAATTCTGAACTTGACAGGTGGTAGTCAGGAGGAATGTATAAGCAGCAGACTGTAACTAACCTATTAAAAATTATTGCCCGGACAGCCACTGCTTCGAGGGGAGTAAGTAGCTG
Organism: Haemaphysalis longicornis; assembly: GCF_048455015.1. NCBI lineage: Eukaryota > Metazoa > Arthropoda > Arachnida > Ixodida > Ixodidae > Haemaphysalis > Haemaphysalis longicornis. The sequence goes on from NW_027526335.1 coordinate 95,064,611, forward strand.
AAGAGATTGACCGGGAACGGATTTTTGCACGACAATTGCTACACCACCAGACGAGTGAGTGCAGCTGTCTCTGTCTTTCCTGAATACCGCGTATTGAGTGAGGAAGTTGGTTTGTGTGGGTTTTAAATGTGTTTCTTGTAGGCACATGATATTTGGCTGGTGTTTGTGCAGGATTTCATAGAGGTTATCGAGGTTTCTCATTAGGCCCCTGCAGTTCCATTGGACAATGTTGTCAACTGCCATAAAAGTCCACAAAGAAAATTGATGCTGCTAGTAGAGTAGTTCCATTATTCAAGGGGTCTTTTATGTGCGTATTATGTGTTCTGTGTAGGAGCTGTTACCCTGGGCAGTGGCTTTTTTTGGCGCTCAACAGAGTGCCGTCTCTCCTTCGACGTCTGTGATGCCGGTGAGGATGGCGTTAAATCCATTTCATCATCTGATGCCCTGGGAGTTGCCATTGGGTCACGTTCCTTCGCACGGGCGCCCTGAGGGACGCTTGGTGGCCGAGGCCCATGTGCAGGCCGCGGCAGGGCGGATGACGCAGCGGCAGCCGCCGCTCCCATGTCAGTGTTCGCAGTACCCCCAGAGCCACAGAGGGCATTGGAACAGGCACAGGAGAGGCGACACCACCCCCGAGTGGGTTTGTCGCCACTGTGACTGCGGAGTCCACAGGCGCTGTGGCGGCGTGTGGTGCCGAGGGCAGCACGGTGGGGGGGGGGGGTGGTGGGACCAAGTCCGTAGTGCTGTACTTGGTTCCCACCGAAACCTGACGGCGCCCCACCCCTGGCGAGCAGCATCGGCGTAGCTTCCTGAAGGAAGCATTGCGTGTCTTTTCCGAGCCTCTGGGTATGAGATGTTTTCAGTTACTTTGAGATTTATTATTTACCTCTAGTCTTTGAACTTCGGACATGACCGAGAGTAAGCGGCGTGAGGCCCATCACAGTTACAACATTTCAACTGTGCGGTGCGGCAATCGTCCGTCTTGTGATCGTGCTCTGATTATTTTGCATATCTTTCTTGGCCTCGACAGTTAATACCATGCCCGTACCGTTGACACCTAAAACAGCGTCGCGGATTCGGGATGTATGGTCTCTTCTGGCAGTGGAGGAAACCTGCTTTTATGGACTCTGGTAGGGTGCTACGGTCAAACGTCAGGATTATATGTTTGGTTCTTATCTCTTTCCATCGCGCCTTATTGTGATACGTCTGACTGCCGTAACACCTTGCTCACGGAGGCCTTCGAGGATATCAGCATCACTTTCATTGAGAAGTTCAACTGACGAGATAACTCGTTGGCTGCTATTGAGAGTACGGTGGGGTGCTCTCTCTCGTTGGCTGCTATTGAGAGTACAGTGATCGGTAGATCTCCAATGCTTGTTTGCTTTAGTAAGTTACAAAACTGTTCTTTACTCTTGACTTCAATCAGCATGTCACCAAAGGTTAGCTTTTTTGCCTCGTAGTTTTTTCCAGCAACACTTTCGATAAATTTTGCGATCAGGAACACAGACTTGGTGGTAATTGTTGTTTCTTTGTCCACTGATTGCATGACCAAAAATCGTGGGAAGTTCTCCGGGTTTGCGAACACAAGGTTTGAAACTGGCTTGAAGATGGCTTCGGTGCGGGTCCTCTTGGGGGCCCGATCAGGTTTAGAAAAGGGTTTAGAAAATACCATGCGAAATAGTACAGAGCAGGGAACAGGGTGCTTTCTTCTCTAGCCTTACCATGATAACTAGAGAGGTCCCGGAGTTCCCCTCCCGCTAAACGGACAGGGAGCCCATCAGCCGGAGCTTGACCAAGACTCCGACGGCCACCGTTAGAGGCTTCTATCTCTGCGCTTTTCGACCCATTGCCATGGTTGGTCACAGTGTGAGTGTGGGGGTTCGGGGTTTGCGGTGTCGCCAGTACCGTCACCAAGATTGCTCAAGGTGCCCCGTGCGGGGGTGGCGGAAGCATAGTGTCTCGTTCACTCAATTTGACATTAATGCTTTCGCATTCAAGACAGCGAAGAAACGCTTAAGTTTTCTCGGAATATCCATGGAGCGGGGTTTTAGTTACGATGACACCACCACGATGTCGTAGATGTTTTTTTTTTGCCTTGGTCCCTACCGTCTTATGTGCCATATGTCTGAAATATGCACTGATTAGCCCTCTCTTGTTCTCTGGTGTTTTCTTCGATTGTTCATTGCTTATTTCTCCGTGCTTGCAATTTATATTTCTTTTCTCTTCCTCATTCTCTATCTTGTTTAAAACTGGTTTTCATCATTGATGTATAAACAAACCACTCCTGCTTGGGCCGCCCAAGGCCTGCAGTAGTGTATAAATAAATAAATAAATAAATAAATAAATAAAAATGTGTCGGGACCGAAGGAAAGGGGATGTGCCAGGACCGAAAAGGGCTGGTTTTACGTGTTACTTGTTGGAGGCGCTTTTCTTGTGACGCCAATCCCATCGGACACAGCGATCACCCAGTGGCGCCCGTGCATCGATCCCATAGAGTTTCATACTAATTTATACTAAAGGGAAATTTGGCGCTGGAATAGCGGGCCGCTGAGGGCGGCGCCATTGTAGCTAGCGACGTTCCTCGCGTACTTGGCGTGGTTAACCAAGTACGCGATGCTTCTTTTTTGTCTCGAAGTCAAAATGAACATAAATGGGTAACATCCTTTTCTTGTTCATCTTGCATGAAGCCTCTAAATGATCCCTGACAAATAAATCCTTCTGGAGCTTCAAATTTATAACAACAAAACAAATTCAATTATTCTTCTGCAGTAATATTGTTGCTTTTTTTGCAGCCAGAGGCAACTTCTCAGCCTGTTGATGAGCCATTTCAAGGACAAGTGGAACGTGCCTGCCCGGTACATGACGGAACGTACACTGAAGCGCGGCTCCCACACACAGTGGAGCCAGTTTTCCTCTAGTATATGTTAGTATGAAGCTCTATGATCGACTCGATGTTACCCGAGAGTCTGTGTGAAGTTGCCAGTTGGCCAGTTAGTGTATGACATAGCGACAAGAAAGCTACTGTTACCGTCATTACTAAGAGACAGTGACTTTGCAGCTCCGCTGATAATCGCCATTCGCAAGGCCTATTTTTTATATTGTAGGCCTTTATATTTCACGACGATAGTATCTCTTGGGCGAGCTAAACGTGAACATTTTATCAAACTGGTCCCTCTCCACCAGGACACAGCATCGGTATAAGAATGCTTGGACAGTTCAAAATCCACCAAAACTGCTGACTCATACATGTTCATATTATTCAACATAAGGATCTGAGGCAAATTATGCGTTCATCACCTAGAGTACCACCGTTCTTTTATTTTGAATACAGGTTGTGTTAGTTATTATATCAGAAACGTAAAACAACAAGCGTTACAAACATCGTGTCGGAGAGAGCCCACATGAAAACAAACACTGAATCAACGCAAGTCTGCTCGAGCGACAGCAAACACAACAGAACCAGATGATGAAAAAACGACGAGCTGTCTCAACAGATGGGGCGGGACCAGTGCGAACGCGGAAAAATTGAATCAAATTGAACGAAACTTCATTGCATTCATCGTTGGAGGAGTTAGAAGGGAGGCGAAAAGCGTGAGGCCTAGGAGGAGGCGAGGAAAGGGAGAGTTACGTCGTAAGGGTGGCAGGAGACAACAGTCGTTTTACTACAATTGCAGTAAAGCAAGGAGATATGTGGCCAATTGTTTGGCTTCCCGTCCGAGTGACTGCCCCAAATTACAAAATAAATTTCTCCACGGAAAACCGCCCTTCTTTCGAGGGGAAAACAAGATCACTGATCAATGCGCGAGTAGCGTTTCTTAATTATTAATGCGCTTCCCGACCTAATTCGCACGCCGATTAATTCGACAATTAGACGTTAATGGTTTTGCGTTCCCTACATGCCATGATGGCGTTGAGTGATTTCATTATCTACATGATACTGGCTACATGACACTTGCTGGGATAGAACTCCCGGTGGTTATGCAGTCGTTGGAGCCGAACAACTTCATATAATTTGTTTAGTGACGGTTCCTGTTAAACCTGCTTCCATCCGTTTTCTGTAACTATGCCCCTCTTGTAGAGGCCCAAGTACTGACACCGGATGGGAATTACGCGTCGCCTGCAACTCCATCCTGAACTAGCTCATCACGATAAATCAAGGTGAACGTAATAATGAAGTCGTCTTAGCGGCCAATCGTCGCATTTCTTTCAGTATTGCACCGACAAAACACGAGATACAGCCGTCTTCTCCAACCGCAGCCCTCCCGAAGGGGCCCACGTATTGATAGCGGAGGGAAATTCCGAATGGCTTACCTGCCGACAGCGGACCAGGTGATTGCGAATGTCACCGGTCGCCTTGAAGCAGATTTTCCTGCTCCGAGTAGGAAGGTTCGTGTAGAATTCTAAGGCGACCTGTGGAATTAGCAATACGGCAAGTTGGTGAAACTGGCCGTAATAGTACAATCGTTTTAGCGGTTAACTACACTGGGATCCTTTCTACATTCGTTTGATCCGCCTTATATTCTCCCTACATTGAACCCAGCGCTACAGAGTACTAGCGAGGACGTTAGCTTTGCCGCAAACCGTATTTTGTCTACGCCCGTCAGGCACGATTGTGACAGAGGGGTGCATTGGCGTACAGCTTCGCCGTAGAACGTCCTAATTCAACAAAATAACAAAAAAAATAACAAGTTCAATGTAAATCTAAACTGAAAACGCGCGCGCATTCGTAGATTACTAATTAGGGCGCTGAAAGAGAAAATAATGTTATAATAATAACGCGTGATAAGTGATATCACACGCGGAGCACCAACAGCTGCAAAATTTCGCGGGCGCTGGACGAGATTAGTCTGGGTACAGCTGCTCCGTCAACTCCCCCTGACTCCAGGCTCGTCGCTCGCGGGCATCCCGCCTGAGGGGCAAACGGGAAGACCCCCAAAGTGGGACATTGGCGCCGTGGTACCACCTATCCTCAACTCTTTAGAACTTAGTTTGCCTTTTTTTAAATTTCACAGTCCCCACCCCTCCCCCCCTCCCCCCCTTCGGTCATCCTCACTATCGGCACATCAATGGAATAGAACCGTTCAATAAAAGCAACACGTTGAACACCAAAACGAGCGGTGCCAATCTCCGTTTGTTTGTGTCGGCCCAGCGTTGAGGAAAGCGCACCACGGAAAAGAGAGACGGGTTCTCCAGCGTTGGGAGGGGTTCTCCAGCGTTGGGAGAGAGCAGCGGCCGTCAAGGCCGGCGCAAGTACGGCGCAAATCAGCTGATAGCGCCGCCGAGCGGCGACAAATTGCGCGCCGTTGAAATGTAGCCAGACGCCGACCTGCGCCGGCTGCTGTCTGGCGCTCGCGGATTGCAAGCGCTGTCCGGCAACGACACCTGTCCCATGTGAGTCGGCCTTTGACTGGCATTACGCACGGCAGAAGACGGACGGTTGGATTTCCACTGCATTCCTGTCTGCTGCAAGAGGCGCCCTACCGCGGGAACCACATCTGCGGTACGTGTCTTTCACGTGTCACAATGTGCTCTGCTTTATTCGCTCAGTCACGGCCTCTCGATGGAAGCAGGATTCCAAAGAGCGACCGTGGCTCAGTATACGGAAAGGGCTGTTAGTGCATTTTCTCTCCCTTCCTTCCTAATATTTGACCTAAAATTTACTGTGGGTAGTTTGCAATTTGTGCCGACTTAATGTCGCCAAATCGCTACTATATTGTAGTCATGTCTTTGCATTTCATGTGCGTCATGTGCATTTCACAGGAGACACTGAACATGAGCTACCAAAAATACAATCGAACGCCCCAGGCCAGACGGTATTTCAATTTTGATTTTATCTTAATGTTTCTCCCTGCGTACGAGCGCAACCACCACATGCATTCGTGCGGATCAGAACGCTACAGAGCTTACCGCACCTACTTACCCTACCGCCTATGTACGCAACAGCTAGTGGCCAAGAAATTTTTTTAGCGCAATATGCTTGAGACAAGACGGCACACAACTGCATATAGCAATGCGGCATGTTTTTTCTGCACCTGCTTCAGCCGTCAGCACTTCCTTTGGAAAATATCGCCGATGACATCACGCCCCACCTGGAGGGAAGCCGGGCTTGATTACCAATTTTTCTGATCGCCGCCATAGAAACATGGTGTAAAAGACAACATTCTTTCTGATTGGGCGCAGCTTACAATTTTTGCGATGAAAGGGAAAGCCAATAAACGAATGAGGCCACAATCGAGTAAAACTGAAAAAAGGGACCCCTACTGTACGAACTCTAGAACGTGCTTATCCAAGGTACGAAAAAAATAAAACGGAAGCAAAGGTTGGGCGTGAGGGGGGAGGGGAATGCGAGCTCTAAGTTCTTATTTGTCTAGGAACAAATCATTGGTCTTCGAACTACAGCCGATGAGTAAGACATGTATTAGCTTTCAATTAAAACGAATAGTTTTCAGCCTTCTGTGCCCTTTCCATTCATTACCTGAAATGAGAATTTCACCATTGGCGTTTCCATTTTGTCTACGCCTGTGAAGTAGTAGACATGGCGGTAATCCTGGAACGCATAGTTCCGTTCTTGGGTGTCGCTCCATTTCTGGGTGTCGCTGCCTATCGCTTTCACCTGGTGTGAAAGCAATACCGCAAGGGGTGCTTCATGACCTGCTTGGAACTCGTTTCACAGCTCACGCTGTGGACCCGAGACGCATTTGTTTTGTTGAAAACCAAAAACGGAGAACAGCTCACCGGACGAAAGATATTCATCGTTCAATAACAAACTAATACATTGTCACACAGCACGTGTGCGAATTATTTTAATGAAGGCAAGCATGTCTTTCAGCCAACACTCAATCCTCTTACAGAACTTGTGCTAATCCTACTATTCATCTCCTACAGATAGCTCTGCAGCAATGCAGCGGACATCAAATAAAGGTCCAAATGATGTGGCGGCCTTGTCGGACGAACTTAAAGAAATCGCGTATCGTGAGCTTGGAGAAAACGCCGAAATAAAGCGAGAGGCTCTGGAACAGCTTCGGAAGCTGTTATCAGGTGAGTTCAGTGCAGTAGAAACACCAGAACAAAGATTAGCAGTGCTACATGGCAGATGAAAATAATTGATAACCAATTTAAAAAGCAAATATACCACAAGGGGGAACCACTAAAGAGAATCATTTTTCGCCCCATTCCCGAAACAGAATAACAGCACATGGATGAGAGAGACAGCCCGATAACCGAAACAAGTTCAGGAAGCGTACTCTCCCACATATGACCGCCATGTGTTACAACATGCGAAAACAAATTCGTGACCATGAACTCCATGATCCATGAACCCAGCTTACAACAGGTGCTTCCTGTGCGCAGAACAAAGGTTCTATGGGTTGTAGAGACCTCGTGTTTAGCGAAGGGTACCGACTTTTTTATTCTTGTAAGCTCTAAAGAACGTTTTGCCCCAAATCCGTATATGTGTGGTTTTGTTCCGCTTTCAATATCAATTGATTGATTGATTGTAGGGGTTAACGCGCCGACGCAACGCAGGCGATGAGGTGCACCGTAGTGGAGGGCTCCGGATTAATTTTGACCACCTTGGGATCTTGCATCGAAATCTCGTACACATGGGCGTTTTTGCTTTTCGCCTCCATCAGAAAAGCGGCCACCGCGGCCAGGAATCGGACCCGCGACCTAGTTCTCAGCAGCGCAACGCCTTAGCCACTCAACTACCACGACGAGTCTTTCAATATCTATTGCGCCTCTATTGTCACATTTGCTTTGTTGCACTGAACTTAAATGTGGCGCTCATACGGCTCTGCATTGTAGCTTTACTGCAAAAATAATGTTTTCTTCTTCAGCACTGCGAGCGATGTGCCTTGACCAAAGATCTTTTGTTTCACACCTTCCAGATGATCCTTCACTGCACAGCCCCACGCATGACGCATTTCTTACAAAGTTCCTTCGTTCTCGCAAGTACGACGTGGACAAAGCCTACAAGAACATTAAGAAATACTTTCAAGCTCGGAAAAATCAACCGGATTTGTTTACCGATTTAAATCCTTCCTCTATTGCTTTTGACGTCGTCTCTCGTAAACATCAATTGGTGACCCTCTCCCATGGAAGAGACCCCAATGGCATTCCTGTCGCAATGGTGAAGCCGGGTACGCTCAGTTTTTCTCTCTCTGCACTACAACAATTTACTTAATAATATAAAGCGTGTTGGAAAACCAATGGTTCTTTGTTGCTAGAAGGTGTCATGAGAATAAGAGATTGATGGTGAGGTATATGATGGTGAGGCTTAACTTTCGAGACACTTACATACTGAATAAATGAAACAAGTCAAGTTTGGTTCGCTTCCACAGACCACTGGTACAATGTGCCTTGCACATTCATTACTTTGGAGGAAACTCAAAGGGCGTGTCAAAGATGTCTTGCTCCGATGTTATCTGCCAGTTTAACGTAACACTCTCATGGCCCAGATATCTTGCGTGGCTTCAAGTAATATTAGTGTGCCTGAAATTCGGTGTTGTTTACTAAGAGATGATATCAACGTATTGGCGCCTCAATGTGAACCAACGCACATAGCTATAGGCTTGCACAAATGCCATTTCGCGTAAAAAGGAATTTTCCGGGCGGTACATCTTCCGAAGCAACCATATACACCCCCGGTATGCACAGGTTACCCTGTTCACAGCGGTAGCCTAGAAACCAGGGCCTACATTTCGCAAACTGAATTGGGGTGCCGCTCAATGGCCAATAAGCGGCGAACCATGCCTTTAGCACTCAGGGAAGCGTTACAGAAACTGCGAAGGCAACACACAGATTCGCTTATTTAAAAGGGTTCTATGTCGGGGCAATAAACATTTCAATGTGAACGCAAAGATAACAAGAAAAACAAAGGGAAACAAGGTGACGTCTAGGCAGCTTTCTGACACTTTCCTACAAATGTGATCCTTTACACTACGTATAGTTTATGTGGAACAGTTCATCAAGACGAAACTTGCGATTGGCATCCCGCTTAAATGTCTAATTTAGAGGTGTGCCAATATTCTGCAGTTAGAATACTTCGCCTATCGTGCTTACTGCTAATACTTTTGGGTTAGCTTTTCGCATAACGGAAAAGTTGTGCAAGAAAGCTTACCACGCGTAATCTGTGCAAGAAACCGGTGTATGCTAACTCTGGTGCATGCCAGTTCTGGTGGAACACTATTTGTGCAGAATTTATAAACGAAAGAGAACTTTATGGACAATTTACTCAAATTATTGAAGACTCAACCGTTAATACTTCTTGACAATGCTTGCAATAAGATGTTACTACAAGCACCACGCCTGGCCTCTTTTAAATTATAGTTGCTTTCTTCAGAGCATGTTGAGGATTCCGCATTTCTTCATGGCAGTGTATTGCAAAACGCTGTTCCAACGACATCATCGCTAAGCATTGTTTTTTAAAATTTTCTGCGAAATTATTTCAGGCACTAGTACGCGAACACTCAGAAATGTTGTCTTCACTGCCTGAATTACCTTATTTCTATGTTTTAGAAACTCTGTACATACTGAAGCAAACACATTCGTTCCAAAAATATACGACTCCCAGTCACCTTTTGCAATTGGTATCTGAAAATATTCTAGGCCATGTACTGTCCGTCTTTGCTGAGCCCAACGGCGCGGATTCGATTGCCTGCCGCGGCGGCCGCTTTTCTCATGGAGGCGTCACGGGAAAACATCCATGTGTTCGATATTTACGCGGACTTTAAATATCGCCAGGTGGTCAACATTAATCTGGAGCCCTCCACTACGGCACGCGTCATCGCTTGTGTAGCGTCGGCGCGTTAAAACCTCATAAACGATCAACAGACAGTCTTTACTATTTGTGTTCAACCTGTAGTCCAAAGTTGGATAGTCGCACACGTCTGCTCTCAATCTATCTAAGCGACAAGTCAGCTGCCATGCCCCTACTTAAGGAAAAGCCAGCGCAACCTTAAATGCCTTGTGTGCACAATGCAAGTCTGAAAAGATACACAGCAGGAAGTCTCCGGACTTACCCCTCCAATCGTATTTACGATTAACAATATGCCTAACACCTCTCACAAGTTCACGAAGCATGGACAGTCACAGGAGACATGCGGATTAATCTGTGGAACGTGGCTCGTTTTACAGTCGGAGTTCAGGGTAATGATTTCAAGTGCTTGTACTGAGGGGTAAAGCTACGCCGAGCCGCAGCCAGTGAACTAGCGTCGCGTGGCGATACATACTAAGTACAAATATGTCCGAAACATACAAACAGGGCCCAGTCGATGGAGCTTTGTATAGAGGTGGTTAGGCTGGGTCCAATAGCTTGTGGTGGTGCGATTTCCTGGTACCCTCTGAAGGGTGCGAAAAGGGCCTTGTCCAGTGAAATAGAGCATAGTTTCATCACTTTGAGGGCAAGTGCATAATGCCCTTGTCTCAAAACACCACCAGACGTCATCATGATTGAGTGACGACTGTTAGTTGCTCTAAACATTATTTATCTCACTGGCATGAGACATGAGGAATACAAGCGGCTTGCTGCATTGAACAACCAAGAATTCGGTTCGCCTGTGTTTGTCAGATATAGTATAAGCCAGGCTTTTGTTGTGCAATGTCCCGTGTGTTCGAAATTTGGGCGACAGACTAAAGATCCCCAGGTGGTCAAAATTAATCCGGAGCCTCCATTACGGCGTGCCCCATCGCCTGCGTAGTGCTGGCGTGTTAAACCCCACAATAAACCAATCAATCAATCAATCAATCAATCAATCAATCAATCAATCAATCAATCAATCAATCAGTTGACCATTGCCCTTTAACGACTACTTTGAAAACAAGTCGGAATTTTCATGCTGTTTGCGGTGTAACCAACGGTGTGCTAAAACCTCATAATATTGACACCGAAGGAACAGTCACGACATCAATTGGTGCGGTAGTAAACGAATTCGATTTTTATTGCGATGCATGCGTGTTTGGTATAAATCACAGCTGTAGAGTGCCCATTTCCAGCTCAAGTATTCATATATAACGTGGGTTTCGGTCGGTGGAATTTGTTTGCTTAACATATTAGGGTGCAAAGCAATAAACTTGGAAGTTATCTGGTGTCTTTTTTTTACATGGTTTCTTTTTTGGCACGTCGCAAGTAATTTCACAAGCAAGCCTGTTCAGAAATTTAAGGATGAATCCTTTTTTGTCCCTTTAGGTACTTGGAACACCGACATTTGTTCCCTGAACGATTTCCTTAGGGTGGTCGCCGTTCACCTGGAATATTTTCTCCTCGATGAAGAAGTTCAAATAAAAGGTGTGGTCATCGTGTGGGACATGAAGGGTCTTGCCCTTTATCATTTAACGCAGTACACACCCTCCTTCCTTAAAAGGCTTTTCAATCTTGTACAGGTGAGTGGAAAAGTTTTGGCTTGACATCAATGAGTTGTCGTTGATATTATGTTCACGTGGAAATGTGTGCTTTTACAGACATGTAAGCATGCGTTCGCTGGATGAATTATTTACAGTTGGTCGACGGCATCAACCACGCCGTGGTCGTTTACCTCAATGTGCCATCTTGTGAGAACGGGCTGAAGTAGTTTCTATTGAAATTACGATATCGACCTTGCTTTTTTTCTGCCTACTTTGCGCGCTCTGATTTTGTTTCATACAGAGTGGAAATTTTCTTAATACATTTGCAACGCTGCATTGAATATACGGCTCAAAAATCCAAAGTTAGAAGGGTTTTCGGGGATAATTAAATGCAATGCACATCATCCATTATTTAACTCACGTCGATTGATTTTTGTTTCATCATTACGAAATTGTCAGCAGCGGCCTTAAAATGCAGCTGATCAAACTGCTACAAAAAAGCGAAAATGCTAAAGTAGGTGTTTCGACGGAATCGTTAACGCTAAACATGTCCTGGCGATGTTTATCTCAATTTGCTTTTTCTGTCTTGCTAGATTATAACTTTTGCTTGCACACGAATGTACCGAGGTCCCGCCTGTAATAAACGCATGATAATACAAAAGTTAGAATGCCTATGCAAAGATTCACGCACAAGTGTTTACGCAAGTATTGTGCAAAGATTCACCCACAAAGATTCACGCACAAAACTTAGTACATGCACCAGATGTAATGCTCTAACAAGGACGGTCAGCTAAATTTTCAGCTGAAGAATTAAAATAATGCACTGGTTCTCAATTCCGAGTAAGTTGAAATAGTTGTCCCCTGTATAACGCAGACCGATTTTAAATATTTCTACGCCGGTGAATCCTAAATACTTTTTCCAGAGTCATGCGCTGCGCTGTTCTGAACAACAGCAACAATGATGTTTTAAAATTTTAACAGCACAAGAACATGATGTAAAGATGGCTTCCTGAGAATTGTTTCGAGGCCAAAGATATAAATCAGTTGTATATGCTTAATCTTCAAATGTGGTAACTGTTATGCCGCACGAGCGTTTCGATGGCCTTTGAAGGGAATGTCATGTGACTCAAAGCCACCTTTCGGCGGCTACACGACGTTTTTCAAAGGCATTTGCTTGAAATGCCGTTTGAGTCATAGGAGCCCGACAACCGACCTTTGGGTATCTCGAAGGCCCTCGAAACACGAACGCCTGTGCTATCGCGTGGGATTTGTGCATGCCGTTTTTACAAAAATAACCATTTGGAAGTAAAAATTGTTTTGAAAAGCTAGGTCTTAATCACGTTTCGTTTGTTTTTGTTTGCTATCACTTGGTCTACGATTACAAAGTAGCTTGGTACTCCCAACACCGGCAGTGCGAAAAAAGCAAATGGAGAACGCTTTGCTCGTGTATGTGGATAATCAATTTTAGAGCTAATAATTGTTGTTTGGCCCATTTTTCATTTAAAATTATTTTTTGTGATACGGGAACGAAACAGGGCAGAAGTCGCGGCACCGAAACATGGCGGGTGAACGTGAAAACTTTAAACTGCCTTTGAGAATTGTCGTGTAGATCGGCAAAACTCCTTCCAGTTGGAAGGACATTTGAAATTAGCGGGCCATTTGACTCAAATGTCCTTTCAAACAATCATGTAGCACACTGATTAGATGCTACGGCGAGGGCCATAAGAGGGCGCTTACAGCTATACTACCTTGCTTTCTTTCTATATTCGAGTTAAAAGTACCATTTGCTGAATTATTGGCGATTCTCATGTGGAAAATTATATTTCAGACAGAGATGCGGCTACTGCTGTGCTGTGTAACAACGTGGATGTTACGTCTCCATGAATATGCTACCAAAATTCTGTTTGGTGGGCAACGATAACAATTTTGAAATTCTATGTTGCCTAACATTCTACGCATCAAGTGTAAAGAAACCAACACCTCCAGATTCAAAAACAACAACATCTGACAGCGACAAGAATGGGACCAACTTAGTAGAAGTAAATCGAACGAATAGTGGAACCTAACAAACGCAGCAAGCCGTACTGTACATGTCGAAGTTGCACTTTTAGACTAAGAATAGACGCCATTTAGACCCCATTCTTTATATCTAAATAAATACGACGTCCAAATGGTGCCGGTAATACAAAGGGCGTGTAAAGTTCTGGCCATCTGACTTAGCAGCCGACAGCTTGCTTCGCTTGTTATTATGCGTAGCACTCTTTCCGGAGTACCGCCACAGCCAGGACCATATAACGCCCTGCATTTCCCCAAAAATGGTAATTTGGCCAGAGTAGCACCTTTAATAGTTCTAGTAAGGATCGTTTCCCCGAAGTCCGGTGTCGATCAGGAACCCAATCGCCCGGGCTCCGGTTGACCTTGCAGGAGGCTGGCAGGGCGATGGTGTTGAAGTTCTTGGAGGTGGCGGTCGAACTGACGAACTCGAGGCGTTGAAGTTGATTAAGTGAAACGGAAGTTTATGTACAGCTATTTACAGTAGGATAACTGGGTACATGAGTAGTAAAAAAAAACTTCAAACTGCAGCTAGACGCTAGCTCCGAGTGCGCACAAATCACTCGAGCTCCTCAACTTCGTCTAACTCTCCTATTCTCGGAGCGTACACAAACCGCTCGAGAAACGACGGCCGAGGCTCTGTCTCGCCGCAAGATCCGTCTAGTTGCCCGGTGCGGCGCTGCACCCTAAACTTCCGACGCGATCTTAACCTCAACTAGGGGGCTCACAAATCCCAACCTAGCGTTAAAGGTCGAGACTCCTTGTCCCGCCGGGAACTGCCAGGTCAGCGCTCAGACAAGAACGATTTCCAACGGCCAAGTTCGGCCTTATGAAACCTCGAGATCACCCTCTCTCGGGAACGCCCCTGTAGCATTCGTACACGCGTATGAGAGTGCCCGAATTCACGTAGACAGCTGTCACTCAGCACGCCACGGAATATTCACTGAGGCGCCGCCACCTTCGGGTCAACGGCACGCCCGCAGACGAGCAGGTTCGTGCAACCCCGCGGGGTGAAAGCGAAAGACGGCGACAGTGCGTCATGCTGACCAAGGCGGGACAACAATGGAGACACGCCGGTAATCCCACCGCCTCCGCGCGTCGAGCAGACGTTCCTGGAATCCGGCGGCGCTGTTTGCTTTCTCAATGGGGGATTATCCTTGAGGTATGCGGTGGGCCAGACGATCCGTCTTCCGTGCGCGCCGTGACGAATTAGCGACGGCAGCAGCGCAGTGTTGGCAGTGCTACGTCGCTAGACAGAGCGGCGGGTTCTCACGCGCAGCTCGGGCGCATGGCCGCTAATCTCATAAGTGGACCTTACAGTTATGATAGCGCAAATGGAGATACAACGTTCTTACAAAAACGATCTGATAAAATCAGATATATATCTTATACATCTCCCCCCAAAACAGAATAATGAAAAAAGAAAGTCTGCAGAAAAAGAGCACAGACGCCGTTTTTAGAAAGTTGTGAACTAACTAACTAACTGACTGACTGACTGACTGACTGACTGACTGACTGCAACGGCTTACTTGCACGAATGCTTTGCTCTGTGGACAGCCAATGCACTCGCCATTTGTACAAGTGCGGCACCCACACACACAGCTGGCTGGCGCCGCATCTTTTCAAAGTGCTACGAGTTGTGCCGCGCCTCCGCCAGATGGCGCCACGGGTCCCGCGACCGAGAGAAGACGCAGTGAAACATATCCCTCGCGAGGGGCACGATAAAAGGCAGAGCATTTCCGGGGGCGCACGACGTTAAGTAGTTTGCGTTACGTTAATGTTTTTGCACTTGTGGCAACTGCTGACGAGAGAGCGCTCGTCAGCAGTAATTTGAATGAGTCAACGATATAAGGCGCGTTCGTAGCGTCCCATTCTGTGTCGGCTTTGTGGCGCAGTGGGTAGAGCACCATGTACATTGCGTTCCGCCCGCAGGGTCGAGGGATCGAAACCGGGCGCTGGATAGTATTTTTGTTTATATAGTAGGGAGGGGTGCGGACTACGGACGTCAACGCGGGTGACATCGTGAGTTACTGAAATGCTCTGCATTTAAAAGGCCCTGAAGTTTTACACAAATGCAGATATTGCGGAAGTAACGCCTTTAATCTTGATAATAGCGTAAATGGCGATAATTGATTGGACAGCCAATTAAAAAAGCATAAAATAGGAAATATAGAAACATAAAATTGTAACAAAAATCATCTGGCAAAATCATAAATATGCATCTTATGCATTTCTCCCCAAAGCCGAAGAATAAACAAAAGAAATTCCCCTAAAGCCATTACAAATGCGAATAAAGAAAAAGCGAAAATGGCGAACCGCGTAAGACCCTGCGTTTCCACAAAATCGCAGATTGTTCAGCAGTACCACCTTCAATCGGTACAATAGCGTAAATGGAGATAATTGCTGAAACACACTTCAGAAAGGAGGAGGAGAAGGAATAAACGTTTATTGATTCCTATAAAAGGAAGATTGAGAGCTGGATGATCTTCAGTGTAGTAGCGTTGACCATCCATGGTGGGTGGCGTCCCTAGTCCAGGAGGCCATGGCCCTCAGCTGCTTGTCTGGCCCGGATCACCAGGCCGCGCTGGTCATCCAGGACCTCGCTGGACAGCAGGGCCTCCCACTGCTCCGTCGATGGCGCCAGGACCTCTGGGAGTTCCTTCACACCCTTGCACTCCCACACCATGTGGTAGAGAGTGTTGGGGGTGCCGCAGAATTGGCAGTCGTAACTGTACAGGCTGGGATGAATCATGTGCAATTGTGAGGCGTGCGGGAAAGAGGTAGTTTGGAGTCTTCTTAACTGCGTCGCTTCTTCTTTGGTGAGTCGTGGATGAGGCGGTGGATATTTCCGTCTGCTCAATCTGCAATGTTCCAATATGTCCCTGGTGCGTCGTGGGATAGGTGGGAACATCGGCGGGGGAGTGGCTTGAGCTTCTGTGATGGGGGTGAGGGTAGCGGTTGTTGCCCGGTAGGAATGATCTCGGGCAGCGGCGTCAGCCGCCATATTACCCTCTAGAAACTCGTGCCCCAGTGTCCACACGATGTATATGTCCGGTACATCTTCTTTTTGATGCTTTAGCTTCAGGAGTATATTAAGCGCTGCTGTGGAGATGAGACCCTTCTGAAAATTTCTGCAGGCTGTTTGGGAATCTGTGATTATAATCATCCGACCTTGGCTTTGCTTGATCGTTGTAGTAGCGAGAGCAATCGCTGCTTCTTCTGCGGAGTCAATGTTTTCATTTTCAGTCGGGATAGTTGCAGAGCTTAGCTCCTTTCCTTTGCTGTCGGTCACGGTTATCGCGTGTGCTGCATGGTTTGCGCTTGAATATCTTGCGGCGTCGACGTACCTCGTTCCGCTATCCTTACCATAAGCTTTTTTCAGTGCCTTTACCCTGGCATTTCTCCTTCCTTTGTGCTAAAGAGGGTACATGGTGCGAGGGATATTGGAAACCGTGATGTAGTCCCTCAGACAAAGTGGAATGCGGCTTTTTTGGGTTTGGGAATCCAAGTTCACCTCCTACCCGAGACGGCGTAAAGTGGCGCGACCTGTTTCTGTGAGTTTCAGCCGTTCAATTTGGATAACCCTGTGGGCCTCTACAAGTTCCTCCCACGTGTTGTGTACCCCTAGTTGCAGGAGCTTCTCCGTCGAAGTCTTCGCCAGTAGACCTAGTGCCAATTTGTATGTTTGCCTGATGAGGATGTTGAGTTTTTCTTTTTCGGCATTCTTTAGCCCCAAATATGGGGTACCGTATGTAATTCTGCTGATAATTAATGCTTGTATTAATCGAATTATTTCTCCTTCTTTGAGTCCATGTTTTTTGGTCGCAACCCTCTTGACCAGGTGGGTTACCTGGGTGATGGTGCTTTTGAGCTTGTAGAGTGTAGCAGCTCCCTTAGCGAAAAGATGCCGTATTTTTAATGTATTTTGAATGCATTTAATACATATATTAACTTTGTATTTATTCTGCATTATTTTGTCCGCATTCCAACTGTATTTCGAATACATTTACAATGTATTTAAAATGTACCTCAAGAATACTTAAGCACTGCATGGAAAATATATATTTAATGCATTTTAAATGCATTAAAAATGCTCAGAAAATGTAATTTTAAATACGTGCAAAATGTATTAGTAATGCATTTTATATGCACAGAAAATACTGCTTCAAATATACTCAGAATGTGTTAGTAGTGTATACTAAATAAAACCTAAATACATTGAGAGATACCATGGCAATGTGTCTTAGGTGGAATTGTTACCGTTCAACTAGAAACTATCATATTGCGGATTCAAAACGTTTAATAGGCACTAGGCTAAAAATATGCTCCATTGTGAAAATGTAAACCAGCCATGCTCGGAATGCGGGCCAGGAAATGACTGAAAAGGACAGCATGTATGCGCACAAATTGGCAGTTTGAAAGTGGTTTATTGTACACCTCAGTCGAGTGGACAATTTCGCCATTACTAAGCAGCAGGAATGAATGCCCTTCAGCCACCTCGGTAGCCAGCGCAGATGAAGCGTTGTGCATGAGAGTCTTCGTTCGTACTTCGGATTCTCCACGCGGGAAATTTCACCAGCAGCTGCAGTGAAAAGAAAATGGGAAAATATTAGTGAAACACTTTTTTTAGAGGAAAATAAATGTCAAATCAATCAGGCCTTTTCTCTAGCCATGCCAACGTCCCTCGCGAGCAAAGATTTTTTAGTTTCCCCTTCAGAGAAAAAAAAAAAACCGCCGTGAAAACAATGCCCCTTTGAAGGACGTAAGACAATTTATGTAATGGTAAGCATAGTTTATATTGTCATGCGGCATCAGATCTTCAATACCATTTTTAAGAAAGAATAGTGGCGGGGGAAGAGGTGGGGAGGGAGACTTATGTTTGGAAATTGTCTAGGGATAAAAATTTGCGAAAATTAGGGAAAAAAAGACAGAGCTAAGATAACAACGTTACTAAACATGCAACAGAGTTCTTAGAGTTATGCTACTTCTCTTTCTTAGGCCCTTGAGTTAACTGAAACGGTGGCAATTCTAGTTTTCCAACTAACTTGGACAAAACTGGTCTGTGACCTCACAGGACGCTCATTAAATAAGATAGGCAGTAATCTTATTAACTACAATTATTGTTATGTGTTCCATATTTCGGCGTCACCTTCTTCGGAGATTACGTTCTAAAAAAATAGTGCGCAGCGAAACAATTTAAAAATACATGGGCAGGATTGCAGTAGAAAGCTTACATAAATATCATTAGATTGGCGTGTGCACTCAACAATGCTTTCAAAGGAACGGCAAAGTAAGGTTATTTCGAAAAACAAGAAAAATTTCACGCTGTCCTTAAAATAGCAAGCTCTTATATCGTAGGCACCTAACCGAAGCAATTAAAACAAGCAACGCCAGAAAACGTGTATTTGCGCTTGCACACACTTGTAATTTTTTTGCTCTCCGCCACACATCACCGGCAAGTAATTTTATACTTTTTGCTGTACAGAGACAAAGTCATCATTTAATTAGGGAGCAACGCGGAAAATAATTGTAAATGCTCGCGTCTTTAACATACAAAAAAAAGACAAACACCTGTTAGCTTCAGGGACCGTCAAGTAAAAATAGTTGCTTCATAAAGACTCGTGACACCTAAAAGAAACTCGTTTAGGTACACCCTGTAGACGCAAATGGGAAATTGCAGCTTCTAAACACACACAACCGCCAAGCTGCCCATGCTGTTTTCGGTGCCTTTGGGCACATTTCTGAAATTCTCCGGTGGCGTGGTCCAGGGTTAGCGCGTCGGGTTCCGCGTGTCTGTCACTCGACCACGAGCGGCCGAAGGGCCTCTCGGAACGCGCACACGTGTTCGTGAATGCGCTACGAAATGAATACAGCAAGGAGGGAAAAAGTTCCAAGGAAACACAAAAGAGGAAGGGGCCAACGTCCTGAAGTTTCGCGAAGTTTTGGGGGAGCAATCCAAGGAACAAAAAGAGACGAACCCGCCCGGGGGACCCGTTCCGGAAACCGAGGGGTCTCGCGCGGGGAACTGGTTGCCTCCCTCGAAGTCCCCCTCCCCACCCGCATTCCTTCTCCTTCCTTCCTTTGCTGGTTCTTGGTTCTGGGTGGCGGTAGGAACAGAAACTGATTGCAACTTAGCGGCTACTCTCATACAGTTTGTCTTAGATGGACAAATAATTTGTAGTCCCTGGGCATGAAGCACCTTCGCTACTGCCACATGCACCAAAGATTACGTGGGTCGCTTTTAACACTTTTGGTCACTTCGAAACAGACGGCATGGCTTTAGTTGACAGAATGGCGACATGCGACCGACAAAAATCGCGAAGGCTGCTCGGATTCCCGCCGTATGGCCCGGCCACACGCATTAGTCGGATGAATGTATGCCACAAACTGGGTTCCTTCCCCGTACGGCGGCTGCTGTGAACATGCGCAACTGTGAGCGGCTGCTGCGAACAGAAAACAAAAGAAAGCTGCGTCCCTGGGGACACTTCGCAAATTTCTCAAGCGCGTAAACATGGACGGCGGACCTTCTGTGAACAGGCTGTGCTAAAAACGTTCCTGGCTGTTATGTGTTTAATGCAAGTGTTAGTCCTCAATGAGTACTCGATCTACAAGGAAACTCGTAGCAACAGTCCCCCGTCCACTCAGCAGGGCCCGAGCTAAAAATTAGGCGCGAAAAGGAAAGCCCTAAAATCCATTTTTTTTTACGTCTTCTTGCTGTCGTTGATTTGTGAGTACATTCCCTTGCACGGCGTAGTTACGGTAGGAAATCTTGCTCGCAGGTGGAGGTAAGCTTAACAACCACGTGCGGATTTTATAAAGGGCATTAGCACTCTTCAATTACAAGGCAAACATACGTCCATTAATTGTAGTGCGACACCGTACGCGCAAATAGCCGGTATATCGTGCTTACCTCGGCTAGACGGCCAACGCCGCTGCAACGCGCCGTCCAAGCAGAGACTGCGTCCACCCGACGACCGCGCGTTGAGGAGTCCGAAACAGGACAGGCAAAAGAAACGCAGCGAAGGCAGACAAAACGTGAAGGAGGGGTGCGGCGCTCACTGGCGTCGCAGGTGCCGGGCACAGAGGAGGAGGTAGTGGGCGCCGAGCGGCAGTGAGAGGCGCCGAGCAGCTCGCCCCCCCAAGCATAGCCAGGGTTGTCCATCTAAGGCGAATATTTTTCAGAAAAAGAAAATTTTCCAAGCCCCCACAGCGATACCGTCGTAACAACGCTGGCAAAGTGCAAGTGTTTTCGTACATATATATACTCGTTGAATTCGATGTTTTTTCTTTGCCGATTGCGTTGGAACACCGCCGCTTACATATTTGTACGCCGAGTTTCTCTCTAATACGCAGAGTTACGTCTGCTTTAGACAGCGCAGTAAGTGAAAGTATCTCCCTCAGTTTCTTTTATTATAAGTAAACATCGACGATAAATTCTCAGTACGTTTATTCATTTGAGATGTATTTTATCCGGCACTTCAGATATGCTTTACGTGAATCTTACAATTCAGCAACTGAAGCAGCGCCTGTAGTGTACTCGAAATGTATTTCGGCAAAGCTTTATGAATACATTTAAAATGTATTTTCTATAAGTATTTTTCATGTATTGAGAGTGTATTTCTACCATGTTCGTTCGACAAACGTAAAAGGCATTTGAAATGTATTTCGAATATATTCGGAGTATATTTCCATGCTTCAGAACACTTTTAAAGTATACTCAGAGTGCTGCTCTAAAAGTAGCTAGGTAAGTGTATTTTTATAATATTTACAGTGCATTTACACCATCATCGTTTGGCGGGAAGATATACATTTTCAATATATTCTGAATGCCTTAAGCGCATATTGGTGAGGTTCAGTGCATTTTTAATCTATTTGGAGGGTAGTTAAAAGCACTGTATTTTTTCCCGTATTTTTATTAATGTATTTTCAATATTTACTAAAAATTGAGAAAATGCAATTTTTAATGCACTTAAAATACATTTACAAATACAAAGCATATTTGAAGTGCACTTCAAGCGTACTCGTACGTATTTCAAACGTATTACTTTTCGCTAAGGGAGCTCCTGTTCCGTCCTTTTGGAGAGTGAGGCCTAATACTCGCAGTGTGTCGACTTTTGGGATAGGGATACCATGAAGCTTCACTTCCGGGTCTGGTGCTTTCGGCGGGGGTCTCTTTCTTAGTACCAGAAGTTCCGATTTTTCTGAGGCGACGGAAAGTCCACACTGCTTGAGGTATGCCTCGGTGCGATCTACGGCTTCCTGCAAGGAATCCTGTTGGTTTCCCGTTGACCCTCTGGTTGTCTAGAATGTGAAGTCATCAGCGTAGATGGCATGTCTAAGACTAGGCATTGCATTTAGCTCGTAAGGTAGGTTGATCATCGCGATATTGAAAAGTAACGGCGAGATCACTGAGCCCTATGGGGTGCCCTTTGCTGGGCCATGAAATTTGTCACTCCGAAGCTTTCCAAAGCCCACTGTCGCCGTCCGAGACGAAAGGAAGTCCCGAACGTAGTTATAGGCCCTCACCCCACATTGCGAGTCTTGTAAGTTCTTCAGTATGGCCCCGTGCGATAGATTATCGAACGCACCTTCAACATCAAGCGCCAGGATGGCGCTTTTTTGTGACGTGCTGAGGTTGTCAATGACCTCCTCTTTGATCTGTACCAGAATATCTTGCGTCGATAAGTATGGCCGGAAACCGTACAGGGAGTCTGGAATCCTTATTTCGTTGTTGTGCTCCATGTGAAGGGTTAGGCGATCCAGAACCATGTGCTCCATGAGTTTCCCTACGCACGATGTCAATGAAATCGGTCTGAGGTTGGACAATTCGATAGGCTTGTTGGGCTTTGGAATCATGGTCACGTTGGTAGGAACATAAATAACAATAATATCAAAAAAAAAGTTCTCACATACAGGGTGTTGCAGCGATAACTGGAACACTTTAAAATGTTTATCCTGAGCGATCCGCGGCTCTGTTCACGCTGAAACTTCACACAAAGGTAGCATTTTGTGGTCTATTTTGTTTGACACCGGGAACAACAACGGTACCTACCTGTTTATTCTGAAAATAAATAAAAACGATTTTCGCCTATGGGAAAATGGCGGCGATGTGGACGTGCAAGCCCGAAAACCGGGTTTTCTGATCGTCTGTTAGCTCATTTCTAGGTGCATTTTCTGATCGTCTGCTGCACCATTTGGCTCCGTACGTGAATCCCAAACGTGCGTTTCACTCTGCAGGTGGTTCCGTCGTTCCAACATCAACTTGCACTGGCTCGCACGTTCAAATCAGCGGCCATTTTCCCATAGGCGAAAATCGTTTTCATTTATTTTCAGAATAAACAGGTAAGTACCGTTGTTGTTCCCGGTGTCAAACAAAATAGACCACAAAATGCGACCTTTGTGTGAAGTTTGAGCGCGAACAGAGCGGCGGATTGCTCAGGAAAATTTTTTAAAGTGTTCCAGTTATCGTTGCAACACCCTGTATATCATCTGACAAAATGTGCATCTGAACAAAATATGAACAAAAATATGCATCTTATGCATCTCCCCGAAACTTCGAAGAGTCAACAAAAAAGTTCCGCACGAAAACGGTCAAAACGAATTAAAACAGCAAAAATAGCGATCCGTTAAACGCCCTACATTACACAAAAATGTAAATTTGGCGGAAGTAACAGGTTTAAGTGTCGCAATAGCTTAAATGGAGTATTGACCGGACAGAATTTTAAATGACCAAAAAATAAAATACACGGCTAAATGAAATTTACTCAAAAATGATCTGGCAAAAAAATAATTTTATGATAATCAGGCTGATGTAGTGTGCAAGGTGAGCGCTGTGCAGTCAATGAGTTGTTTTTTGTTGTTTATTGCGTTTTGCCGGGAAAGTATGCCCGGAAACAACGAAGGCGGTTTGGTCACCTCGTCAACGTGGTCAGGAGTGTCTGAAGGGAGACGACGTTTTCAGATGCGTTTTTAATCATTGCCGGCTTATTTTATCGGCGACTTTGACCATGCATCACTTTCAGGACTGTTTTCCAATGAGAATAAAGGCCATATATGTAACCAACAACCCCGTGCTATACGACATATTACTAGCCATTGGAAAGCCCTTGATGAAGGCCAAGCTGTTCCAGAAGGTAAGCAACTCTTGTTAGACTTTCGAATCATAAACTTATCTCTGGTCTATATGCTACCATAAATATGCTACCGAAATTCTGTTCAGTGAGCAACTATTGCAGTTTTGTAATTATGTGTTGCATAAGATTCTGCACATCACGTATAATGAAATTTTGGTTGTTAAGGAGTACGCCACCCCTCCACATCAAAATAAATTTTTTCATAGGGTGTTGTAAATTACTGCTTGCCGGGCAGACTTGTGTTACCTCATATGTAAGAAAAGCACTAAATTACTAAATATTTACGCTCCTGCCCGTAGCAATGCTCGTTTTTACAAAGCCGGCAAGGGAATTTTCTTTTGCAGTTCTAGCTGTAACGATTGCACTTACATCCTGCGGAGGATTAGTTACTAATTAGTTACTAATATAGCTGGTTTACCAGCTTGATTAGGCGCGAGAACATTACTGTGAATATAATTTGGACCACTGCAAAACATTTGCAGTATTATTATAGCTATTACCGAGTGCGTAATGATAAAGTTTTCTTGGTGTATACGAAAAACACTTAAGAGCAAAGCTTTGTAACGTGTGCTGTGTTTCGTCATTTACTTTTATTGATTTGTCGGAAAAAAACCAGGTGCATGCGTTTCAGGGAAAAAAAATTCCCCGCATTTCCCCGAGGGGAAGAATGTGAAAGCGCGAATGCAAGAGTTGAATTTGCGCGGTTCGGTAATGTTCGCGAAAGAGAGATCACACACACACACACACAACTACAAAGAAAGAAAGATGCATTTATTTACAGACACCTATTTGTGTTGTCGTTGTACTTGATTGCTAGAGCGGATCTCAGCTTTGAAATTTCGTGTCAGTACTCCTTTAAGCGGGTGCATTAGCCCTTCTCACGCCCGATTCCTGGCCAATCCCCCACGTGGGTATGTGCCATGTCAGCGGCCAGGCAGCGCGCGCCCATCTCCCCCCGCTGCCAAGGAAGACGAGGAGATTCCTGACCAATCCCCCACGTGGGTATGTGCCATGTCAGCGGCCAGGCAGCGCGCGCCCATCTCCCCCCGTTGCCAAGGAAGACGAGGAGCGCGCGCACCCGCAGCTGTTGCTATGCGGACGGCGGCGGAATGCGGACGGCGGCGGACGCTTCAGGCTCGCTTAAGAAGTGCATTCGCACTTAAAATATCAGAAGTGGTAGATTTCTATTCTGTTTTCTGGTGTAGAAAGCGAGAAGTACCATTATGCAATTTCGCTGTATGCCGCAAGCGCGTAAGTAGTGAAATACAACAATATCAGAGTTCCTCCACAGAGTCAAACTTGTTTCAACGAAGTCATCGACGGCCAATTCGTTGAAGCCATACTGTCATGTAGTAAATCTGCCACTCGTATATTCCGAAGCCCTTGACGGATGGGTAGCATGAAAGTTTGCCGTTCTGTGATTTCACTTGTACCCCCCATATCATACATTGCAGTAATTATTTGCATTCTTCAGATTCATCTCCTCGGCTACAACGTGGAGAAGCTGCGTAGCCTCGTTCCAGATGATCTCATTCCGGAGGCCGATGGAGGCACTCACGAGAGTTTCGACTACGACGATACAGAACAAAAACTGCAAGGCCGGGCCGATTTTTTTCGGGAGATCAGTGATTATGGCTTCCGAGACTAAATGTAGCGTCCATCTTAAGCTGTGTAACTATTTTTATGAAACGAGAGGCCTTCCAGTGCATTGTTCTGTGAGCGGCCGCAACGACAAACCTAACGATAAATATCGTGCCTGGAAAGTGAGTCTCGTAGTGCCCCGTTCAACACAGCCCCATGATTCCGTGACAACAAAGCGGATAAATTGAGAGTTTTAGCTAACCGTTTTCGACGGTCCGCTCCAGTATCGGCGGCACGCTCAGCGCAACCGGAGCCAATGCCGTGCGCAATGGCACTCCCGCTTGCTTTCGGAGCGCGGCGGGCCTTGAAAAACTGTCAGCTAAAACTCTCTAATAACAGCGGTACGCCTCGTGTGTGTAAAACATATGTGCTGACAGGAAACACCGACAAAAATGTTTCTGCAGTGATGCATTGCAACCATGCCCCTATCTATGAAAATATAACAACTTCATGCGGTCTCCCTCGTGAATTCAGAGAATAAAATTCGCAAAAACCACGTACAATGGCAGTTCTGATATCATTAGTTAAAATTAGGTTAATTATATCTACATTTTCTCTGAACAAAGGCATTTATTCAATTTTCTTCATTATATGGGAGCAGAGTGAAAAATTGAAGCACAACACATTTAAAATATCAGTTTTGTTTTAACAAGATAACGATCGTGGGCATTGTTTTCTGGGCGACTTTACTATCGGAGTGGTACCCGTTATCCTTCAATCAGTGACAATGGAAGTTGTGGGAAATGGGCGGCATGCTGAGCGTTTTGCACCGGAAATTGTTTTTTCCATTTATTCACAACGGCATAGTTGGATTGGCGAAAATATAAGGTGTGGCTTGCTTTTTCTCACGATTAAGTGTGTGAGACTCTTAGTGTTACAGACAACAAGAATTAAATTTCGCATGAAGTGTAGAATGGAAAAAAGTCCAGGTATTTAGGAGAAATATTGATATTTCGGAAATCGCTTTGCAACTGTATGCATAGCTCACAATGCTTGTACGAAGTAATATATGAAACTAGACCCGCCGCGGTGGCTCAGTGACTGAGGCGTTGCGCTGCTGAGCACGATGTCGCGGGTTCGATTCCAGGCCGCGGCGGCCGCGTTTCTGGTGGAGGCGAAAACGAAAACGCCCATGTGTAGGATATTTCGGCGCACGTTAAAGATCCCCAGGTGGCCAAAATTTTTCCGGAGCCCTCCACTACGGCGTTCCTCATCGCCTGCTGAGCGTCGGCGCGTTAAACCCTACAATCAAATCAATATTTGAAACTAAGTCCGTTGATTTCACGAACGCCACTCCATTCTGGACAATACACGAAGATGCTTGAAAACACCGAGCGATAAATGAAAACAAAAAAAAATGAATGAGGGATGCTTAGCAATGTCTTGGAATTTGAAGGCCTTCTTCTAAGATTGAAGGCCTATTTGGATGTTCTGTTGGTTTCCTGTTGAACTTTCTGTTGAACTTGCGGCCGCGCCCGTCACCACTTCCCAAAACCCCTGGGCAGCATCCTGCGAAGGTCGTTTCGTTCATGCGCCATCGCCAGGAGCCACCTATTCGCCCATTTGGTACTTTCACCTGTCAATACGGTGCGGGATGCACGAAAGGCAGCGGCCTAGTCTCTTCCGGTGCTGTGCTCCGTCACCCTTCCCAAGAGCCCTTTTCCGACCCTCCTCCCGCTGTGCTGTTTCTCTTTCTTAGCGGGCGCTCCCCAGCTCCCGACCAAGACTTCAACTATTGTGTACAACCTATATTCTGATTGATTCATTGATTGTAGGGTTTAACGCGCCGACGCAACGCAGGTGATGAGGCGCGCCGTAGTGGACGGCTCCGTATTAATTTTGACCACCTTGGTATCTTTAACGGGCGCCGAAATCTGGTACACACGGGCGTTTTGGCTTTTTGCCTCCGTCAGAAAGCGGCCGCCGCGGCAGGGAATGGAACTCGAAACCTCGTAGCAGCGCAACGGCTGAGCCACTGAGCAACCGCGGCGGGTCCAGCTATATTCGGTACCTCCCAACGCGTGCGCTTGATGCATAGAGATTGAAGGCTTTCACCTTAAAAATAAGATATGTTCCAAGTAAATAAAAGGCGGGAGAGCGCTACGCCTGGTATTTTACAGCTTTATTCGCACCTTCAGGCTCGTTCAATATATGAAACTGGAATACAGCAGACTGGAAGACAAGAATGTAGGAAACTGGAAGATACCTTAAATTGTGCTTTTTATACGCTGGTGTGCACGCCACTACAAGCACAGTTTGAAAGTTTTACAAAGTGGTAGAAGCAGCCCAGGAAATTCCAGATCAGCTATCTCATCACTTCCAGTTTATGGAAGATCATGTGAATTTTCCGAATGTGTGTTTGTGAAGCGTCATGCTTAATTTGTTGCTGTATATATCATTATTTCTACCTGCCGTCATGCAGAAACCATTTAATGTACCCACTCAAGTTTTTTTTCGTTTAGCCATGCACACACGCGCATTTTCTAGCATCGTATTTGTTGCTGTTGACAGGAGTGGCAGGGGACGGCAGAAAGCTAAATGGGCAGAAGATATCAGCACGTTTGCGGGGAATAGTAGGTCGCCGGTAGCACAGGGCGGGGTAATTGAAGATCTATATCGATAGAAGAGGCCTTTGCCCTGCAGGGGGCGCAGATAGGATGATGATGATGATGCTGATGCTGATGATGATTTGTTGCGGCACTATTAGCCCGGCGGCATGGAATATGTCAATTTCTCTGAAATAAGCAACTGCACTTTCTTTCTTTTCTGCACCGGTTGTTGCGGTTCATTTGCATAACAGAGATAAATCTTAACATTACCGGGCATTAGGACAGGGGCAGCACTGCCGTCATCGCCAAACTTTTGTCTTACTAGGGGGCTATGTGGCACGGAGTCGCATACGGATGCCCCTGACTCCTCCCCAGAAAAAGAAGTGGGGAAATAGTTCGCTGAGCTCGCCTTGCATTGTTCCCTTTTGGGGATCTGTTCCAGTTCTGGTGTCGGAATGATTTTCGTATTTTGGAGTCATTGTACAGGAGCTTTGGTAAAAGCACCCTATGTAATGTTGCAGCTCCAAAGTGTTTGGTGGGGTAGAAACGATGCCTCACTAAACAATAATTGCATGTAGCCAGAACGCTGGTAAATCGGCTTTCAAATCTGTACTCGGCCTCTGTTCGGAAAGTTGTGTTTGGTATCAAGTCGGCAAAATGTTATCCACAGCTGAAGCATAAGCAGAGACCAAAGCGAGCTGAACGGCACTTAACTCGCAACTGCTTCCATTTCGAAATAATGAACGTCTTTCCTCGCGTGAAGGATAAGGAAATGAGCAGAAGACAAATAATTAGGTCAGCGTGCCTGCAGGGCCGCTGCTATGAGTACGATTAATGCTTCGACCCAGTCAGAACAACGACAGCTACGACTCGGGCATCAGCGAGACCATCAGATGTTTTTTCAGTAAGGTACATGAAGGTCCGGACGGGGCCTCGTCATGGAAGTCTATTAACGGATGTGCTTTCAGTGACCTGGAGGTTATCAGACCCGCGTGAGGGCGACATCGAGGCGGAGGAGAGAGAGTGAGAAATCACTTTATTTTCCAAGCCAGTTGGCTAGGACCTCGTGGTGGCTGCCGGCCGAAGGCTGGCGGCGACGGTGGCAGCTGGGTCAACCAGAAGTAGCTGCACCCGCGGTTGCGAGCTGCCTAGCGCGTCCTCCCACTGCTCGACGCTGGAGATGGGGGGGAGGGGGTTAAGAGGACAGGTTCACATGGCGTGGGTTAGAGTGTCCATGGAGTCACAGAGAAGACAGTTGGGTGAAGGGAACTCAGAGGGATAGATCTTGTGGAGGAGGGACCAACTGGCGAGGGAGTTTGTCTGAAGGAGTCGCCATAGGCGCTCCTGATCGTTGGTGAGAGATGTGTGGGCAGGGGGATAGCGGCGGCGGGAGAGGCGGTAATGCTCCGTGACCTCTTGGTACGAGAGCAGTCGATCGCGGACCGCCCGAGCACCGTGGTAGGGAGCAGGAGCTGCTTTGTGGGCTGCCTCGTTGCCTCCCACCCCAGTGTGGGCCGGAGTCCAGACGATGTCGACTGGTTGATTAGGGAGATTTTGGAGGATAATTTTAAGTGCCGTAGCCGAAATGCTACCGCGAATGAATTTTTGAACGGCCGTCTTCGATTATAATGTGTGGTTGCGGCCTAGTGATAAGGGCCAGGGCTATTGCCGCCTCTTCCGCCGTTGCGGGGTAAGGTGTCCGTACGGTAAGGGAAGTGACTGGGGAAGAGTTGGGGTGAGTGATCACTGCGAGAGCAAATCCTTCCGCGTGTCGGTACTCCGCGGCGTCTACATACATGGTGGTGGGTGAGATGGGGTATTTATCTGTAAGGGCACGGGCGCGCTGGCACCTGCGCTCCGCGTGATGCACTGGGTGCATGTTGCGCGAGAGTGGACGTATGCGGAGGCAGTCTCGGATGTCTCGAGGCAACGAAGCTTCGTTCTCTACCATTGACGGGATGCCAATCCGTAAGCGGTGAAGAATGTGCCGCCCTGTGTAAGTGGTAGAGAGGCGGCGTAACTGATTAATACGATGGGCCTCTAGTAGCTCGTGGGCAGTGTTGTATACTCCCAACGAGGCGAGACTGGCAGTGGATGAGTGGAGGGGGATTTGTAATGCTGCCTTGTATGCCTTGCGGATGAGGCAGTCATTTTTGTCTATGTCGAAGGTGGTAAGCTTAAGGTAGGGGAGAGAGTACGTGATCCGACTGATGATGAAACCCTGAACTAGACGGATTTGTTCTCTCTCCTTGAGCTGGTGGTGACGGCTAGTGATTCGTCGAGTAAGGCCAATTGTTTGATTTACTTTCGAGTTAAGTAGGGAGAGGAATTTAGCGTTACCTCGATTGCGTTGTATAATTAGGCCTAGCACCTTAACGGTTTGCACCTCTTGGATTATTCGGTTGCCGAGGGAAACTTGTATGTTCGGCGAATCACTGCAAGACTGGGTAGGGAGAATGGGCAGGGCAGATTTTTCTGGAGAACAGGATAACCCAGCGAGTTGCGCCTCTGTCTCCACGATATGGGAACCCTGTTGAAGGATGGTTTCTATCTGAGCTTCGCTACCTCGTGGTGCCCACATCGTAATGTCGTCGGCCTATAGACTGTATCAGAGGCCAGGCACCGAATCTAACTTTTTGGGGATGTTCAGGATTGCCAAATTGAACAAAAGAGGAGACAATACTGAACCCTGGGGTGTACCTACGGAAGGAAGTCGGATGCGATCAGAATGGAGCTCGCCTACCTGGAGTGCGGTGGTGCGTGGGGTGAGAAAATCACGTACGTAGTTTTAAGTGCGCTCTCCTGGGTGGATAGACTCTAAGCCTCTGAGGATTGCACTATGGGAGACTGTCGAATTTTTTTGTCAAACCGAGCGCAAGGATCGCCGCTGCGTCGCGTTTAGGTGGTTGGGAAATTATCTCTTGGTGTAGCTGCAGGAGGACATCCTGGGTGGACAGTTTAGGTCTAAACCCTAGGACTGTGGGGGGAAAGCCGAAGGAAAAGCGGCTTACAAAACAGGTTGTTAAGGAAACAACAGCAGCTGCATGAGAAGGAAGCTATAATGGAAGACCTCAGGCACGGTATGAGGAAAGACTACCATGTGGTTGCCATTCTAGCGTCCTCGAAATGTTGATTCATACTGTGCCGATACGTTTTTCCGCTAAGAGAAACACTAACAGCAGAAGCTTCACTCAACATTTTAACGAAGCACATTGCCAGGTGTACAGTAGAATGTGTCAAAGAAAATCATTCATAAAGAAAGTGAGTATATGATATCTGTATACATTATGAAAAAGAAAACGTGTAGTAGTCAAATACAGCAATAAACAGCGGTCTAAAGAAAACACAAAAATTAGACATATTCAAAAATAAACTGCAATTGTGGAATAGAGTGAACAGGAAAGAAAAGAACGATAGGGAAGCATTATTACAAATATGGCGGCCTAAACGGACACTGCAGTCATAACTCAAGTTGCTCGACATCGGTAGAGGAGCTCACCGATATGAGGAATATACCGATTTGCTCGTAGCTTTTTCTTAAAATAAGGTAGAAGCTAGCGGAAACGTTAAGACAGGTGCCGCCGCCTCTGGCTATACGGGGCAACTTGCACCGGAAGTGGTCAAAACGTTTGGCGTGCGAGACGTGTTTAGTAGCTACTGCTGGATGGTGCCACTGATCCGCTTTGGGGCGGCGATACCACTTTTCGAGGAATCGTGTGAGCTACACGCGAGTGGCTGGTTCGACGCCAACAATCACGAAGCAATAAAATAACTATGTGTTTTTTTTTTTTCAACAGAGTTTCAATACTGATCACGGGTCCGGTGAAGGAACATTTTGCTTAGTGTACGGAGCTTCAAAGGACGTGGGAGTTCGGAAAAGCACGGTTGATTTCACCGAAACTGACCAAGCTGCTTCGTACGTTGTACCGTTGTATTCGGTTGCTTTTATATCGCTATACATCCCCGTTGCCTTGCTTGCTTCCTATTTATCGTTACGCAAACAGCATCAGCAGTCGCTGTTTGCGTCACGTTTGATCGGCGTTTGAGTATCAATTTGTGGGCAATTAAGGCACCTTCCGGCCCGAATCAATTCTAAGATGGCTATAGGAAGGTCAAACTTTTGTTTCAAACCAACTTGTTGGTTGCGTTCAGTGTCCCTTAATAGGCCACTTTGCCTTACAAAGGTGGATGACCACCGGAGTGGTGACGTCGGGGTATAAAAATTTGTAACGACTTTATAGCATCTCTCATGGTCACTTAGTAACGAAGGTTAAAATTGCTTTTTCTGACTATTATATAGACTGATGAACATTATGGCTAGTGCAAACGCGTTATCGGGTAATGTAAAATAGAGAGAGACAAATAATTCTTCGAGAGAGGATAGTAATATTGTAAAATAGATGCCCGTATGCTGCTGTGTGGTCATTCGGGCTTCTCGCTGTGACACTGCAAGACAAATGTGTCTCCAAACAAAGATCGTAAACCATGATTCACATTGAAACCACCTACTACAACCTCAGGGGTCGTTCCACAGAAACTATACCGTGGTCCAAGGACATTCCGAGGACACCTAAGCACTTTACGGCTCTGAATGCATAAGCACTGTTTTCCCATCTATCGCCTGGGACGATTTTGCATTCCCGCCTGCGTTCTAGAATGGATTCGTCATCTTGCAGCTTGACCTATTTTCTTCGTGATCCGCTCCCACCTTAGCGATTTAGAATCGTTTAGATATGAGAACTCCTCTTTCCAGCGCTGTTCGTTCCGACTGCCATAAGGTGACATCGATGGTGAATTGCGCTCGCTTGCCTCCATTCTTAGGTCGTTTACTACAGTTGCAGTGGCTTCCGTTGGCGCCCACATTTAGCTGCTGCCTATTTAAAGCGAGTGCGTTGGAACGCCTCGTACTGTAGAATGCCTCAAGCTTCAAAGATACGCGGAGCCCCAGCATGTCTGGTTCCGGATTTTTTTTCACACGCACAAGAAAATGTATGGAAAGCTAGCTAAATATAGCTGCGTTGTAAAAATTGAGAGAAATAAAACCTGCGGAAAATCAGCAGGCAAAACAGGAGCAAACAAATGTTTGTTGCGATATTTGCCACATTCCATTGCAAGAGAAACTTGCTGGCAGCCTTTTATTGCGAGGCAGACTCTGACGCGATCTAAGCACTTATAAGTTCTGAACGGGAAACACATAATGTCCATCGGAGCGCCGCTGGGGTCTCCTTCCAATTTAGTGATGCGAGTTATTCCCGCTTCCCCACCGCTGTTCCAGGGATTAAGACGCGTGCTCGATATATCGCCGCAGCTGGGACTGTCCTATTTCCACGTTGCTCTACGTATTCGCAAGCCTTGACTGGCAGCATGAACCTGTACTTGTGTTTTTATTAATGAGAACGAAGCTCTGGCTATCAACCGCATCGCAGTCGCGTGTCAGCCGTTTCGAGGCTGGGGCACCAACGCTGACACCTGTTTTCTTTTTGTTTCGTTTTTTGTTTTGTCAATAAACCATTTTGTGCTTTCTCATTAATAAAAGGTTGATTGATGGATTTTGGGGTTTTAACGCGCCGACGCTTCACAGGCAATGAGGCGCTCTGTAGGGGAGGGCTCCGAATTAATTTTGACCACCTGGGGATCCTTAACGTACGCCGAAATATTGTTCACACGGGCGTTTTTTTTTTTTGCTTTTCGCCTCCATCAGAAAAGCAGCCGCGGAGGCCAGGAATCGAACCCGCGTCCTTGGGCTAAGCAGCACAACGCCTTAGCCACTGAACCACCGTGGTGGGTTAATTAATAAACGGTTGACCTAGAGAAAATGGTGCGGACCAGGGCTGGCGAGCGTACCAGCGAAAGGGCTCCTAGACATCACTTTCTTGAAGCGTTCTATAGCGCTGGGCGTTTCATAGCATGCGGCTAAACTGTACAGTAAGAAAAGGTGGCCGTCCGCGCCAGTGCACCGAGAATGAGTTAAGGAAGCGAAAGAGCGCAGCCAAGCGAATAAGAACACAAGGAGCGAAATCCACCACTGTTGTCGACTCCCTTAAAACCTGACGACGCGTAGAAGCAGTGAGGCAACTTGGAGGAGATAGAGCGAAGCCATTCGAAAGCATAAACGGAAAGAGGATCACTAAAAAAATCATTCCACGTGGAAAAAGACAAAACCATTCGAGAAAGCGCTGCGAATGCAAAGCGTCTGTGGCGTTCAATTGGACACTAACGCTTTCGCATTCAGAATCCATCAGAGTTGCTTAAATTTACTCGGAATGTCCTGGGTCCGCGGTTTAAACACGCCAACACTATCCCTGTTTCTGTAGTACGTAATTTCAGTATGGATGTGTAAGGACAGAAACGGGAGTGATTTACTTGTTCAGTGTCGGAGCCATTTCACTGTTACGATGCCATACCGACATCGGGCCTAACTGAACACCCAGAAGTGTACGTGCATCGATTTTCACATTGTCCAAGAATGTATCTGATGTTGTGCCACTGCAGATACATGTTGCTGTCGTAACTGAATGACAATGATTGTACAGCTCCGTTATTTAGCTACATTTTTAAGGGAAGTGCCCTTGAAATTTTTTCGCGATGTGTCAGATCGCCCCGTATTTAGTAGAGACGCGACGGTACACCGCTGGATAGATCGAACGCTCTGTCGTTGAGGGGATGTGGAGGACGTAACATTCCATTGCATTGCATAGGTTGGAATCCACCAAACGGGCATATTGACAGCCTTGCCAACAGCAGTTGAAAAGCTCCGGCCATGGAGGCGCGCTTCAAGGTATACCTAGCACATCTCTCTCCCTAGTGGAGCAAAGTTTGCTTATTATGGATAATCATTCTTTTCCGAGTACCCACAGCACCAACTCTGTGACAAAAATCCAGAAATTGTACAAAAATTCCTGCGAAAATTTGTACAAAAATTCAGAAATAACTACACCATACTATTGTGACGGGATAATAATAGCCGTTGATCATTAAAAAAACAAAATAAAACACATAAAAAGCATTAAAATAGATGGTAAATGTTAATCTCGTTGCATTCCCTTTGTCCGATGAAAGAGAAATAAAGTATTCATAAAACAAACACAAACACAAAAGACAATTTATTATAAATTAGAAATTTGAAGTAATATACAGAATTAAATAAGAAAATATGCTTCTGACTTCGTGAATTCGTCTATTAAGTTATTGGTTTTCTCTTAAGTTATGGAAAAGGTTTAACGGGAAAAGTATTTCGAAAATTTTAGCCCTCTAGGTCCCAGAGTTTCGCATGAGCGTTCAGTCAGACAATTAGTCAGTCAGTCATTGAGTTAGCCAGTAAGTGAATCGAGCACTTGTTTTTATAGGTTTTTATAGGTACAGGTGAAGGAAACTGGCCGTGGTGGTATAGTCATGCTCACAGCCACTTGTGCCGAGCGATAGTTTTTGTAAATTACATTGTTATGAACTGAATATTTGCAGGGCTCGATTAACATAAACTATACTGAGAGCTACAGATCATTTGTGAGGAAGTTAGTTTTGCCCAAAAAGAGTATTTTTTCTGCGGATGCCTAACAAGATTGAGCAATTGGGGGCGTTAGCTTAGAATACAGCTTCGCTGTACACAGTCCTCCTTGAACAACCCGTATAATTTCCAAAAGCACAGTGATAACGCAGAACAAATCCAGCGTGTGTTCATAGATATAAATTCTTGAGAAATCAAAGTATGACACGAGATGTCACACGTTTGACAGCAACACATGCGCTGTCAATCTGCGGCTGGCTATCCTGCTGTGGGACCGAGAACACAGGAACGAAAATTCAAATATGTTCGAATCAATGTGAAGGGCATGGAGCTGTTGAGTGAGAGTAGCGATTCGCCGTAACGGCCTGTGGCGCACTCTCTCGATTAGTTTCCGTATCAGCCTGGCGTTGATACGGAAAGTAGTCAATAGATGGCGCCGCAGCCCCTGAAAAGATAAGGTCCCTGAAAGAACTAAGGTAGCGCCAACTGCTCCCTCCTTCTCCGCTGCCCTCCTCTTTTTTCTCTCCCCTCACCCGCGGCGCCGCCGTCCCTTTAACTCCGCGGCGGGGCCGCCATATTTGTTGGCCACTTGAGAGCAGACGCCCTCGCTACGCTTCAGGGCGCTCGCTGCAGTTTGCTCTTGTTTTCGCGCCGAAATCGCTCTTTGGTAGCATTTATAGGATTTCTAGAGCCCCGTTTTACCAACAGGCACTGAGTGATAGTGTTTTGTTTTATATTTTTGTCTACAAGGGGATATTTGCGGGGCGGATGCCGCTGGCGCATACGCACAGCGCGGTTTTTGTTTACGTGTGCGGCATTCTGTAACACCTCAGGATAGCTCGTGAATGCGAAAGGATCGAGCGTGGACATTTCAAACTGCTCTGTTACGGCAGTTCCGTTCTTGCATTCGCGTGACTGTGGTCGTGCAATCACTGCACAGAGGTCTTGCGCACGGTTCGCGGCAGTATACAGTGCGCTTCATTCGCAAATGCCGTAGTTCGAGCGCTGCGCTGGCGTCCTTGCACTCGCCTTTCTTGCGATAATTGTGTATCCTCAGCGGCGTTCACTCTGCGCCCGCTTTTACTAACGACCTACAGCCTGCCTTAATTACGCGCAGTTTAGAGTGCTTTGCCGTTTTTGTAGAAATGTTTCCTTCACCTTCATGTCGTTATAGGCTGCTGTGAGTAGACTAAAAACATACACATGCTGTTGTGTGTGTGTGCACGTACAGCAACGTGAAAAGCCCCTGCTTCCCCGACTTCGCAGCCGGATACACTAAACTACACTCGCGGCCGTACGTTCATGTGCGAACCTAGTGAAAAACGCAGACTTGTAATTCTGGGAATACGCGCCAGAGAAGACTGCGATCAATCGATCGGGTAAACTGAAATTACAGTCCCTCTAGGTACAAATTATGTAACTAGTTACTGCAGTTAATTAATCATGCAATACGTTTTTTCACCGGGCGCGGTCGTTTACAGCCGTTATTAATGGAGGCGCCTGGACAGAATTGTTTTGTGCTGGGATATATTCTGGCAGATTTGTACATTGCACTAACACAGGGATACACCCGAAAGAAATTCGAAAGAGGACCAATGTCACGATGATTATCAAGAGAAAACAATAAATCACAAAAATGAATTGGTGTCAGCAAATGGATATTTTATTGGAACAAACGTCCGTAATGACGTCGTGCAGGTGGCTTGTGCTGCTGACGTGGCTTCCCGTGAGAAAAAATGTTGGGAGTGGCATTTGGGTTTAGTTTTTTTAACGCCAAGCTTCTCCAATATCCGTTGCTCAAATTGATCCGTGAAATAATCCTATTGAGAAGGGAAAAGAAATGTCGCCACCGAGTTTGAGATGCGCCACAAACACTCCGCAAATATAGGCAATAATGCATTGCAGAAGGGGGTTAGTGACTGTTCTACCGTAGCATGGTCAAATTCGTGTTCGCGCATCTGCTCAGTGCCGCGTCCGCTCAACTCGCTACACTAAACCCGTTTAGCAAGCGCTTTGCTGGACAAAAATACGTCTGCTGAAAATAATATAGTCGCCCAGTGTGTTTTGGTTCAAATCGCAATGACTCGATACGCTGCGCCATTGACTACTAAGATGAAGTAAGCGCGCACACTGCAAATGTACGGCATCACGTGTAATGCAAACGTAAGTCGGAATTAACGTTCCTCTGTGCATACACGGAAGAAAGGGCGTACAGCCGTTACGGTGCGAATATGCATTTGAAGTGCTCATTCAAACGTGCGCGAATTTAATAAAGCGATAACAGAAATTGCGCATCAAACGTACGTCAACGGCGCGGTCACTATATTAGCTGACCTTAAATTGTTTTACCTAGCCGCAATTTTTTTTTCTCGCAACAGCCTCAATTTGCGCCGCACCGACCAAGCCCATATTACGCAGCAAATCACTCCGATGTCATAACAACGGGATTATAATACCACCCGGGTAGCTAACACACAAAACATGACTTCACGCCAAAAAGAGCGTACACGCACTCGGAACGCACACGATACATGGTCAGACGCAAGCTGCCGTCGGCCAAAACAAGCATGAATTCAGGTGAACAATTCTCGCGTCACGAAACCCTTACGACAACTGACTGAACATGCTACACCGCTGATATTGATGCTGGAAGTTAAGCGCGCACATGACAAATACACGGCCTCTTATCCAAACCAAAGCTTACGACGGGACGAACTCGGCGCTGCGCGCAATGCCTACTCAGAACAAAGCGTGGACGACGGTCGCGAAGGGAATACGCATTTCTTCGTAAGTGACCGCTCAAGCTCGCGCACAATTTAACAGAGCAAGAACAAGCATTCAGAAACTTACCTCGCAAAAGAGTGATGGTAGCGTCGGCCTGAAGTATGCCCGTTCAAATCTATGCAACCAAACTTTTCTCCTTTCTGCGTCGCGTTTCCCGGACGGAATAACGAAGTCTTGTGCCCTGCCTGACGATATTCGCGCTGCCTAAGGCACAACACATCGACACCGAGAAGCAACCTAAAACGACACCGGTGCGACATTTTTTCGAAGTTCGAAGCGAGCAGCTAATTCCGGTACTGAAGCACGGTGGCGACGGTGGCTTGGAAGCCAGCAATGGCGTCGCAGCGGCGGCGTTGCGCAATGTCCCAGCCGGCGAGGCATCGGCGAGGCGACCCGGCGGCGGAGCAAAAAAAAAAATCCACGTGACTTTTCCCTTGGCCAATGGCGCGCGGCGTTCGCCGGCGAAAAAGAAAATGGCAAAAAACGAAGTAAGAGAAGAGCGCGGGCGAGGGCGAAAGGCGGCGAGATCTAAAGATGGCGCTACCTTAGTAATTTTAGGGACCTTATGAAAAGAACGTGGGCGTACAGTGGTATCTCCAGGCAACAGGATGAAACCTGTGTGAGCCGCTTGTGGCCTGAATGTCCAACGAGTCGAAAGATCCAACGAGTCGAAAGGTCCAATTCGTCACGTGATCAGCGAGCCTGAATGTCCAACGAGGCGAAAGATCCAACGAAACGAATGGTCCAATTGAGCCTGAATGTCCAACGAGACGAAAGATCCACCGAGTCTGAAGGTCAAAATCGAGCCTGGATGTCCAACGAGACGAAAGATCCACAGATACGAAAGGTTCAACGATGAGATAAGTTTACGGCGCTCATTAGGATAAAGCGGACAGCGATGGGTTTGAATCAGTTGCGTAAAATTTTACCGCATCAAATTTAACTGACCGCTTAGACAATTTTGTTATTCTTATTCATGTAGGACTCAGTTGTGCGTCAATGTAACCTGCTGCACGTGAGCGTATTGATTGATTGATTGATTGACTCTGGGGTTTATGCGCCGACGCTACACAGGCGATGAGGCGCGCCCTAGTGGAGGCTCGGGATAAATTTTGACCACCTGGGGACCTTTAACCTGCGCCGAAATCTCGAACGCACGGGCGTTTTCGCTTTTTACCTCCATCTTAAAAACGGCTGCCGCGGCTATAAATCGAACCCGCGACCTAGGGCTCACCAGCACAAACGTGAGCGTATTGTCCCGCGGTGTTCAGTGGTCAATTTCAGCAATATCGTCTGTCAATAAAACAAACAATAACGCTTTGTTTCGAGTACTGCAAGTCGTCAGGGTCTAGTCCGTTGGGTTCCTCACACACAGAGTGGTAGCCTCATTAAATACACGTAAAGGTTGTCGTCAGATAATAATATTTGGATAATTACCCGTAGGCTAGACAAACAAACTTCTCGCCCTTGCCATTTTCCTTGAAATCAACGCATGGTCCATCCTATTGAGTTTGCCGGTGCACTAAAAAACTTCATTCAAGTTAAGCTTGACGGGATTTAACGTGCAGACAAAAGCAGCTCGAGAGACCGCGGAATGCATAATTGAATTGGTTCAGCATCGGGCAACCAGCCCTGTAACTTTTTCGCTCCGTATCTTCAAACAGAACTGTCCATTATTTTACAGTTGTAGTGTATTACATGGGCGGAAGGCGGAAAGTGACCCGTGGATGACAAACATGTTCAAATTCTTATCATTCAGTTGAAAGTGGAAATTTCCGAGTAAAAGATACTTTGACGCTTTGCGGACAGCCGCCGAAGGGGTGGATGGGGAGAGGGGAAGGGACTACGGATCAATTTATGACGCCTAATTGATTTGAACGTGCCCAATACTTGAGGTACATATACGTTTTTGCTTATGGTACTTTATCGTTCTGTTTCCTTGTTTTTACTTGATGGGAAAGCGACTGTCATTGCCAGGAACCAAGCCGAAACTTCGTTTTCACTAGTGCAGTACTTTATTCGTGCACTGAGCTGCCATATCCTAGACATAAAATGGTTTAAAATGAGATTGCTATATAAATGCATTTCTAATATCAATGTTTGCAAAGCCAGCAATACCATTACACTATTCTGAGCTCCGCGCCGAATCGTCACATCAATGTGTGACTTTCTCCCTTTTTCGCCAATCATTGAGCTGCTTGGTGATAGTTAAGCCCACGAAGAGAACTGTGAATACTGCACACGACAAGAAAAAAAAGTCGAGTTGGAATTTTAAGTATACACCCGAGTTAATTGGTTACTAAGTAGCAAGCAACCACTTTTTTTATTTGTTTAACTTGCCATTGTGTTTGCATTGCATAGACGGGAGCAAATAAACATGGTTTTCTTTGTTTATGCAGTCGCTAATGCCGTATTTAATTTTTGAAGTCCGAAAAAAGAAAAAAAAATACCCTGCGAGGTCTGCGGCGGTCACAACAACTGCAGCTGTAACGTGAAATGAAGCAAACCTATCTTGCGATGTAATGAACGACGGCCAAGATTTTAGAGTTCATGCATACACCTACGTTTCTTTAAAGGATGTTTTTTTAGTAAATACTTTAGTGCAATTCATAACGCGTATGTGTCGGAATAAAGTTATTGTGGTTTATTTTCGGAGAGTTCGAACTGGTGTCGGTTTTGGTTTCGCCGTGAAACACGCCCATATTTTCTGACGATATCTGTGATCGTGCATTAGCCATACTTCAGGAGTCACCATGACCCCCTAGTCACATGTTTTTGACTTCAGAGACGGACCGGATGAACCGGATGAAATACAGAAATTCCGGGGTAAGCTGTGGACTCGAGCATCGCAGGACAGGAGCGGTTGGAGGTCAATGGGAGAGGCCTTTGTCCTCCAGTGAACCTGAGTAGGTTTATAATGATGATGATGATGACCATTTCTAGCGAGCAAGTATTGTTTCATATAATTGGCGTACAACGCTTCGCCGGAAGCTGCATATGTCAGTGCGACAGGTACACCTGTAGAAAATCTAAAGCAAATAAAAGGCGATGTAATATACGTATAGAAAATCAAACGAACTGAATTTTTTAATTGTAAACCGTAAAACCATTTCGCAGAGTGAAACACCAGACCGGTATTCAACACGACCACACATTTCCGTTCAATAATCCCGCCAGAAAAAGCGTAGTAGCTGCCCATCAGATATTTTCGGGGGCTACGATAAAGCCTACTGCACAAACGTTATTCAATCAATGCTCAGCTTAGCAGCTCAAAGTACTGCAATCCAACAAGTAAACAGTAATGTCCGATGCAGTGTTGGAAGCGCCTGTGCTGTCCTTTTTCTTTTGTTCGCCTATTTTTACCGCTAAAAACATGTCGCACATGTCCGATATGACGGTGGTGGGTCTCAACATGTGTACTTGTTACTTGTGAACCTCGTTGCATGTTACCGAAGCGTTATTTGATGAAGCACTAAGCGTTGGCATCCACTGTGCGGGTTCAAATCTAGGGGTATAGGCCTTTTTTTATTGGCCCAATGTGTTTAATTGGCCGATTCGCCGACGACGTGGTGGATAGTACGGAGAAAAGGCGTGTACGTCAGATCCGTAGCTGCGGGAGAGACGCGCCGCGGTTCACCATCTCCGATGAAGTGGAGCACCGGACGCAGTGCAATGGAGCACTGCGTCCACCTCACCTCGGCCTTACTGCATGAAACGATACTTGTCAGCTTGAAGCGGCGCAAGGAGGTATATGCGGCCCATGTGAAAAGCGGAGCGTGTAGATTTCTGAAGTATGGCCAATGCGCGATTACAGATAACGTCAGAAACCATATACGTATTGCTCGGCAGAACCAAAAACGAAACTGTCTTGAACTCCCACGAAATGTACCACAAAACTACATTTTTACACTTTCACTTCATGCCAATAGCACTAATGTTTTTCCTAAGGAAAAATAGCAGTGACAAAAGCGAAATTGCGTATGCATGAAATTTAGTAAGCTAAACAGCGTCGAATCGTACTTCACGACAAGTTCGCCTCACAGGAAACGTCACGCGACGTGCTTGGACGATACCCAGGATTTTAAACTTGATGTAAACGCAGATGATTGTTTGTCAATGTTATTGTTTTAGAAGTAGCTCTACTACTACTGGCAACAAGCACATGTATCGGAATGTAGTTGTTTATTTTTGGAGAGTTGTTCAAACCAGTTTCGGTTTTTGTTCCCCGCAGCAACATGCTTGGCGTCCAACGATATCGCTGGTTGGATGTCGTTGTCGACGCCATTATAGGTCAGATAAGGATGCCAGACGCGCTTAAAGTCGTAACGTGTACTAGATGACGCGTTCGCAGTGGCTGCACGCCCTCCGCAGCATCGGAGACGCTTAGCTTTTCCCTCAACTTCGGAGCATGCCTTGCTCTTCTCTGTGTATTAAGAGGCGCGTTCGCACGAGGCCGGCAGTCGGTGGATTCGGCACTATGCCTCCAAGCTGCCGGTGATATGTCAACACCACGCCAACGAAAACTCGCCAGCGCGTCAGTGTCTGTCTGCACGTAATCTTTAAACTCGATCATAATGCAATGATGACTGGAGCGCAAAATGGTGAATGCAGTAGATAAAACGTTAACTATACAAAAAGAAATAACCTCCCCCCCCCCCCCCCCAGAAAAAAAAATTCAACCGGAGATTCGAACCTCCTGCTACGATGCACTGCATTTAGTGCTTCAGAGCACTCGTCCCAACTAGAGAGGAATCTGGCGCTCGATGGCTTGTGGAAGTTACTATGGATTGCAGGCAGTTTCGTTTTTATTTTGGATTTACATGCGCGTATTTACCTACGCGGGGTGTTGGAAGAAGTGATCAAAATACATGTCTCCTTGAACTGCATGCCGCGCGCGCACTGACGCCGCCCTGGTGGAATGTTTTATAATCAGAGTTGCGAATCGGGTGGGTTATCAATTCATTGCCGCACAGCGAGCACGAAAACACAAATGACGGCGTTCTGTGCGGCGAAGTTGTCTGCGAATTAGTAGTTGCGGCGCTGCTCATTCGGCAGAGCAATGTATTGTCGAAGCTGACGACGGTTGTGGAGGAGGAGGTAAACTTTATTTAGTCAAGCTCTGTTACGGGGACGACGGTTTGAATCGCTTGGAACAGCCACACCTTACGTGCGAACGCCGGCTCCTACGGCGGCGTAGACCAGCAGTACTGGCGGCTCATAGGAACGCAGCTCGATGAATGTCACTAATTCATGCAAGGATAACTTCTCCAAAGGTAA
Organism: Haemaphysalis longicornis; assembly: GCF_048455015.1. NCBI lineage: Eukaryota > Metazoa > Arthropoda > Arachnida > Ixodida > Ixodidae > Haemaphysalis > Haemaphysalis longicornis. The sequence continues at coordinate 95,107,891 of NW_027526335.1, forward strand.
TCGGTTTCTTTTTTTTTTTATGAGCACAAACCTTTTGTCTTCTTATTACAAACCACCAGCGCCGAAACTTTTACAAGTAGTTTTTAAAATAAGTCCGAGTCCTAGTGTAGTTGGCGGCAAATGGCAAACCTGCTCCACAAACCTCCTCGACTCCGAGTCTGCTTTTTATTTAAACGCGCCGTTTTATTTCGTACAAAACCGGTTTTTCGTCACTAACTTTCTTGTTCGCCAGGTAATTTGTAAACGGAGAACAGGGCAATAAGAGTTTTTTTTTTTTTGTCAGAAAACACAATTTGCGCAGTCAGAGGTCCGTTTCGATCATACACAATCCGTTTCCAGAACTACCCATCATTCTCATTGAAGTGTAAGCGCCGCTGCCATGTTCGCTTTGACACTAGCGCCAGTTTCCCCTCCAGTTATTATTGTATGAAACTCTATGGTATATGCCACATTTCTTTGTTTTCTGTATGCAAAACTTGCGGTTATTATGCAATAGAAAAGTTAGCAGTTATCCAAGAAGGATAACACCACAGCAGCTACAATAAGGAAGCCGCCAAAACTTCAGCAAGCAGACACGCGCGTCCGACAAGTGCAGCCACTCTGGTGGGTAACTTTCCTCCGCATAGATTCTCTCCACCAACGCAGCCAGCTCCCAAAAAACGGACTTCGTTGGGCGGGGGAGTTCCGTACGCCGGTCAGTCGTGCGGCACTTCTACAATCTATACAATCCCATCACAAAAAATATATCATAGGGAACTCCAGTAGTATCTAGAGAAGGCAAGAAACGCATTGTGTGATAGCACTTGGACATGTAAACGTGTCGATGTACCTTTCTTTTAACAGTTTGTTGCAAAACATCCCAAAAGCCACCACATCCCGGCACAGAACAAAGCGGTTGATATAAGCGGCAATTATCCGAGCAAGAGATAGACATTCCCTTGTCGCGCAAGTATGTTTTCAGTAAGAGTTTTGATGTAAGCAGCTTAAAGGAATTTTTTTTTTGCGTCCGTCAAATCCCCACAAATATGTTTCACTAGAAACTGCGTTCTTCAGGCGGGTAAAAAGAGATTGCACATTTGCGATCGTGCTTCCGACCTCTGTGCAAGCTCACCCTGCGCAAAAAGTGCTTCCCGTACCTTGTATTTACGCTTTACAAAGAGAGTATTGGTCGACTTTTTGGCGTATTATTTACATTAAATTCGCTGAATCTTCTCCCACTTTTTATTGGCCTTAGATGTTCTACTAGCGTACCGGTTGCGCGGGCAAATGCAGCTTACAGCTCCCGTACGCGAAGCGAACTCAGTGAAGCGTCGTAAGCCAATATACGTATTGCATGTGCGCTAGCGTAGAGATACATTGACTTGGATTTTTTGCAAACTAGCAAAATAAAGCCACATTCTTCCGCACACAATTTTTGTCATGGCTTAGTTTTTTAACTTAGGGAATGAATTGCGACGATCTGCGGGCGGCCGGCCTAGTGTCGGCGAGCCGCAGTGGGCGCAGTCAAGCTGAGCGTATACACGAGTAAACGTCATACGAAACGTCATAGAAAATCGGCAAGGAGGATGCAGAGATTAGGGCAACACTTTAAAATTAATTTTCCTACTAAGAAAGTCGCGTAAACGCAACCAGAGTGGTCAAAACCTAGTCTAGAGACTCCAGACTATAATCTCGACAAGTAATATCCCGCCATGTTTACAAATCACTTCACCGTCACCTTCGGGTAATTCGACTTCCATACACAAGGTGATGTGTATAAAACAACGTCACAGTGTGTCCGCATGTGTTTGTGGTCATTCCTGTTGTTAAGGAGGCATATTCCTGCTTTCCGAACAAAAAATTCCCCCGCATTTCCCCGAGGGGGAGAATGTGAAAGTGCGAATGCACGGTTGTCGGCCCGCTTGCGGCGCTTGCGCTCGGCCCCCGCAGCCCACCGCCTCGCCGCCTTCTCTTCCATCTCTTCCATCGGGTTTGTAGTATCACGTGTACACCACGCAGTTATCAAGCCGCTATAACACCGCTGAGTCGCCAACGCACGCCGCTGACGACGTAGTTTGAATGCGTTAAAGATATAAGGCGCGTCACTAACACTGAAATCAGCGTCGCCTCCGTGGCTTGGTCGGTAGAGCGTCGCGCTGCGGCCGCAAAGTCCTCGGATCGAAACCTGGCGCCGGATGCTGTTTCTTTTTTAAATATAGAGGAGCACTGCGGACGCCGACGCCGCCACCGCCGCCGCCGCCGCCGGCGGTGGATGGTTTGGGGTCGCTTATAAAGTGCATTCGCACTTAAAAATTCGTTCTCCGTCATATTTGAACTTCGTTAGAATGGTGGCTTGGGCTGTTTGGTGCATACTAATCGAATTCGTAACAGCGCAAAAAGACGTGCAAAAAACAGCGCCATGTGTAGTCGTTTCTTGTCCAGTCTTTTCGCGCTTTTTGAATTCAGTTAGTTACATTTACATGCTTGAAGAATTTGGCGGGTATTCTCAACCCTCTGCCGACACTATGGCCAACAAATCGCGCAGGTATTGCCGTCCGCTAAACCATCGAATACGTGCTGAGACGTCCCACAGACCGCTTAAAACGTGCCGCCGCATTTCTAAAAACAAATATGCACCTTCCGCTCTTATAAAGTGGACAAAAATGAATCGCCAAGCTTCGTCTTGGAGCTGCAACAAAGAAATCGATAGGCTTTCACCGAACCGCGTCCCAACAGCGTACCCAACCGCGTCCCAACCGCGTACCAACAGCGTCCCAACAGCACGCTTAAAACGTGCCGCCGCATTTCTAAAAACAAATATGCACCTTCCGCTCTTATAAAGTGGACAAAAATGAATCGCCAAGCTTCGTCTTGGAGCTGCAACAAAGAAATCGATAGGCTTTCACTTGACCGCGTCCCAACAGCGTTATGTCGGTCGCTGGGAAATTGGGGCCCGAGAACAACACTTTTGTAGAAGGGTGGCGTAAATACACTGCAATGTCGCCCTTGAGGGTCAATACCCCGCCGTTATTTAGCTTACTCAGTTCCTTAAAACAGTTGAATCATCACAGACGAACCAAGCATAGCCTTCCGGGCTTTATCCATTCACTCTGGTGAGACCGGTATTGCGCACAGGTTTGGGCAGGATCGAAAGGCAGCACAGTAAAATGAGGCAATTTCTGATATTTATAAATAGTTAGGCTTTTAGGTAGAAAGAGTGAAGTTATTTGAATGATATAAAGGGAACTTGTGCACTCCCGCGAACCCATCTAAATTATAAAAGAATATAGCAAAGTGCACAACTGAGGAAGTGAATGTTCGCAGATTTCAGGTAGGCTTACTTAAGTGCTGCACGTGTCAATGCGGAGGGAAGAAACTTGAGTTCGTTCGTAGGAAGATATTATTTTTAGATAGGCGATTGGTGCTTTCTTCCTCAGGGGAATTTAATAAATCTCGCACACCATGACACAGGCACACACAGGCATAAATATTGAATCCAGCGCATTCGCAAAAATGTTTGTTGTGGGCGCTCTTCAGTCGATATGACAGCGATAGCATATATCCCGTAAACTAGTAATTTCTTCTTCATGTAGCTGTTGTTCGGAAATAGCGTTCCTGACCACGTGGAAAGGCCAACGCCGGGAGTATAATAAAATTTAAATTATCGTGTACTTAAGCGAAGTTATATACTCGCACCTGAAACGCAGACGTTCTCGCTATTAATTTGGTGAATTGGGTAGTGCAGGTGATTGTAGAAGGCTTCAGACGTTCATATAATACGGAAAAGCCTGAATTTCCAACGAGATGGAAGGTCCAATCGAGCCTGAATGTCCAACGAGACGGAATATCCACTGTTGGACCTTTCGTCTCGTTGGATCTTTCGTCTCGTTGGAGCTTCAGACGCTGAATCGTGTGAGCTGGAGGAGGGACTGGAAAACCCTACAGCATATTGTGATTGAGGGCACAAAGGTACGACCGCGGTGGGGCGATGGGGAAACGATGTTGACGGAGGCTTTGCGGATTTGGTGTGCGGAGAAGCCTCAACTTCAGGGCGATAGAGGGGACGAAGAGCCGGCTCGAATGGTGTTGGAGGAAAACTAGGGATGGGTACGTAGGATTATCAAACAGACGAGAATGTAGAACAGCGGGTAATGGGAGCGAAACCGGGGGCGATAAGGTGAGGGGAAGATTGGGCGAGACAAATCCATTAGTTTTGTTAAGGGTACGGCAAATAAGTTAATACACAGTCAAGCCGGTCACTGAAAACCGACGTCCCGGCACAAAGGGAGGGCGTCTAAATATCATGCCAATAGTAAGGCATTGGTTTGAGTTCTTTTCAGTTATGGGTAATTAATGTGCTAATTCACAATTTTTTTCCGCATTTTATATTCGTGTGTACTTACCTGCGGCTTAGCAACAGCAGCCTCCGTGGCAACAGCGCAGGGCAAAGGTCACCTCCAACACTTTGCATGATGGCCTGCGTGGCGGAATGGGATTGACATCGGCTTCGTAACGTGAAAGACGCAGGTTCAGTGCCAACCAACGGAAGCGGTGATCTTTTTGGAGCCTCTGTTTGGGTTGCTAACGTCTGTGAAAGCGGTGGCGTGACAACCGTGACCCCTCACCAGCTACGACGACAAGCTGGACCCCGAAAATGCTTAGCGCTAAAGAACTCAAAATTAATTGTCCGAAAGCAATCGGGGAGTCGTTTACGATCCCGCGTGCTTCTCCTAAGAGCTAGTTCGGGTCCGCAAGACCAACAAAGAGCTGCAAGTACTTCCTTCTCGGCGAGGCCGCCAGATCTGCTGCTTCTCGAGTATTTCACCGCTACTCCAAGCTGCGCCCATTTTTTTTTTCAATGCCAAACGCATGGCCCACTTCTCGATTAGAGTGATGGATAAGCGTCTTTCGGCCACACGCCGTAAAGTTTTGCAGAACGAGTAACAGGGCTAAATCGACCGTAGGATATTCGACAGCAGCTTGCGCCTGGTTGCTGAGGCAACCGATGCTCGCGGCTGCTCGCGACCGCTGAAGTAGCGGAACTCTGACCAGCGATAGACAACCAAGCGCCGCGGCGGAACGCGTCATGCTTACTATGGTCCCTAGAAATATGAGCTAGTCTACCGTCCGCGCGCCTTCTCTATGGGGATCTTGGGGAACAGCGCGAACTAACAGGGACACAATAAGAAAGAAGTGGACAGGACTAGCGCTGCGTCCCTGTTAGTTCGCGCTGTTCCCGAAGATGCAAGTACACCAACTCGCCCAACTCGCCACCCTGCTGCAGTTTATTCTCTATGTGGAGGAGTGTGCGCGCCGCTGATGCACGCACAGCGCTGCGCAGAGGGCGCTGCCAGCAATCGGAGCGCCCGAGCGGCGGGAGCGACAGCGGCCGCCGGCCGGCCTGTGCTGCGCGCTACTGCCGCGGAGAGCGGGCGCGCATCTGGGTTTGACGGCCATTTGAACGATGCGAATTGGTCAGACTCCGTTCAAGCTTCAAAGCATATACAGTAATCCCTCGTTATAATGAAGTCAGCAGGAAGGCGGATAATTTCGTTATAAGCGGTATTTCGATATAAGCAACCGCTCGAGAAGAGCTTAAGCAGTTGAGCTTTATTGCACCACAACTGCAAGGAACGAAAACACAATGTATTCAGAGAAGAAAAACTTTATTCGGGTGCAAAAAGGGAAGTGAGTTTTGGCTGTTTCAAGTTTTTGCCGGGCACGAGCAACCCCATCTCCGATTTGACCTGCAATGCATGAGGCCGTGGTCGTCGCCCATAAAAGTGGCAGTGGCTGTGGCCAATTTATAGGGAGGCGTGCGGGCGTCACGGAATGATACGCGAATTTCGCGCTGGAAACCGCCGCAAATGCCGTGGCTAGAGTCTAGGGTTGTGCTTGTTGCGCTCAAAAAACGATTGCCCGCTCACTCTGGGTACACAGCGCCATCATGAAAGCTGTCGGTTTTCGCACTAGAGGCTTATCATGATCACTGGGAAAATTTTCCTCGAGGTGTGCAGCCGTGACGTTTGCAAAATAAGCGCTTTTCGGCGTTCCCTCGTCAACGACACTGCTAATTCTACGGTTCGAGTGTCGGTGTTCGCACACCGTCGCGCCCACGCCAGTGACCAATGTCTAGGAACAAAATTTAAGGACCGTACTACGCAGTTGGACCGTTTGTCTAAACTCGGTTGACGCAAATCGAGCATGAACTGACTCCAGAAAATCGCCCGGGGAAAGACCAGCTTCCGTTGACCGGCCATGTTGACCGCCTGATTTGCCGATGGGTCGCCGCCAATGGGCGACGCCTCCGCTCGACACTTCGCTCTAAGCGGGTCAGGCTCTTCGAGCGCTTCGAGTAATGCGGCCTAAAAAGCATGCGTTCGGGGTTGGGACCAGAAGAAATTTCGAATAAAGCGATATTTCGAATAAAGCGATCTCGTTATAACGAGGGAATACTGTATTTGACTCCCAAGCAAAGAGAAGTGAGGATGGTTCCAAAGCGCCTAAAAAAAATTATGACGCGCCCACACACAACACAAATATTTTCCCGCGCTATATATCCACGAGGTTGCGGGTTCGATTCCGGGTCGTGGCGGCCGCTTTTCTGATGGAGGCGAAAAGCAAAAACGCCCGTGTGTACGTGATTTCGGCGCATATTAAAGATCCCCAGGTGGTAAAAATTAATCCGGAGCCCTCCACAACGGCGCGCCTCATCGCCTGCGTTGCGTCGGCGCGTTAAATTATATATCCACGGCAGTGAACGGCGGGGGTATACACAAAAACGCTTCTTTGTTAGGTAACTTAGTAGAAATACCATGTGATGTGCCCCAGCTAGCAAAAGATTCCGTGCCGACAGTGTTTCCGATGCCCCCCAGAATGTGTCCAAACCTTTTCCCTTGAAGATGATATCGAGGATAGAGCGCAGTGACACGATTCCATGGTTTGGCGGCTCGATCGTTCTCAATTCGCAAAAAACGTACTGGCATTAATTCATGCTTCGGTAACAAACTCTTCGTATTCGTAGGAACCCATTTATTTGGCTAATCTGTTTTGTGGAGGACGAAAATGCGCCCTTATAATCGGCTGAAAGCGCCCATACCTACGAATGCAGTACACCGAAGCGCCGTCCGCTGCACTGCTTCCCACGCCGACACTGGCCGGCCGCGCTCCGACTGCGTGCAGCGCCGCCGCTGCATGCATCACAGAGGAGCCCCCTTCGCGGCCGCCGGACGGCAGACTAGCAAGTATTTCTAGGGTCCATATGCTTACGTTGCCGCTTTCCAGCACGCGTCGGCCCAAGAGTAACTGGTCACGTGACTGAACCACTGCGAAGGGTAGCAGTCGTTAGAGAGTAGCAGGAGCAACAGGCAAGGGCTTGGATCGCCGCTTGGGGCCATTGCGTTCGGCACTAAAATTACAGGACGCGACGCTCTGGATTTAGAAGTACGCAACGCGATGTTACTGGCACATTCCCCGTGCGGAGGGCCAACGGTGAATTGCGCTCTATCCTTTCCAATGGTCGCGTTTTCTCGCTTGAGTGGCGGCATTGGCTGCCTGTCGCTCCCATTGTGTACATCACTACCGGCATTTCGTCGCCGTCATTTCCATTCCATCCTTCTTTACTGCCCTGCCCTGTTGCACACTCATTTTACGAGGAGTACATGCGGCCGCAGAAGTCACGGGTCCTGTCGACACGGCGTGCTGTGTGGGCATCGGCAGAGGCAGCTGGCGAGCCGGGCTTTGAATTGACGTCTTCCAGGCAACGTCCTCAGCGGAGCGAAAGCAGCGCAAGAGAAGCCACGCTATCGTTCCTTCCTTTTTTGACCTATATAGTGTATGACTGACAGCAAAAATATTTCCCGACTTGACTCATATATTGGCCATACAATAAAAACACAAACCGGTTCTCAGCTTAAGGTCGAGCAACCTGTCAAGGCTGTCAGGTTATATCTCTCAACGTCGACAGAGTTCTTGCGTGCTGGAAGTGAGCCTGACGCAGTTTGCTTTCTCGCGTTCGCTGTTTGCGCTGTTAAGTGGACACGAACCTGCTTCTGTGAGACGACCTTTGGCTGGCATTGCGCACCTCAAAAAGCGGACGTTTCCATTTCCCCCGCTTTGCTGACTGCGGCAAAAGGCTCGCAACACATATAATCACATCCGGGGTACGTTTTTTAAAGACGATAGTCTTTTTTGGGCTACTTAAACCCATAAATTTTGGTCAGTCTGTATGTCTGTCCGTCTGTCTGTCTGTGACTCGATTCAGCCACCCGGCCAAAGCAAAAGAATGCCTACGCAATAGTCTTATATAGTCACAGCTGAATCTACCCATCTATGTCCGGTGTAATGTTCATACTTGTCAACATTGTTGAAGAAGAACAAGACATTACGCAAATATGAGACAACAAATCAATAAACAAGTGATATTTGCAGTGTTCCTTTATAAAAAATCAAACATTCTTGACTTTTGCGAAATGCAATACTTCATCAACATCAGAAAAAGAATTCACTCCTCCATCGCCTGCTGTCGCCCGCGCCACTATAGTTTCTGGCGCCATTTTAAGAAATCAAACGGCAACAGTTACGCAAGGTTCCACTAGATTGGTTCCACGTTATGCTTGCAACGCACGTGGAGTAGGGAAACGCGGTTCTATAAACGTTGAAGTAGGGCGCCTCAATTAACGCGCGTCTTCGCCGTACGGCAGCGTTCGCATCGAGACACCCGGTTTGTAGCAGAGGAACGCGGGAAGTTTAAAATGATTTAAGCGAACCTTTGGCGTCTTTACCTTGGGAGGAGCGCGACGCAAGAGGAACAACATCAGAGGTGAGCGGGAAAGCGAAGGGAGGCATTTATTTTGCAAAAGCCGATAAAGACTGTCGTCTTTTGACGGCATTTGCAACGAAAGGAGCAGATACGCGGCCAATTTATCTCATGCCACGATGGAATCCAAAGGCAGACAGTTTCATAAATAAGTATACAAAAAAATGCGTTTGCATTTTTTTGTTTCCGAACAGCTGTTTAAAAACCTGCCGCTTTGGAGTTTCTAATTTAGATTTGCTCATTTCAGCCATTGCTGCTGTCATTATGTTTTAATTTCTTGTTTTTTTTTTGTGCCTGCTTCGAATACCTCGTGAGTGCCGACACCGCCGCATCATACTATGCCGACGACGACGCAGCCACATTGGCCGACCGAATGGCAGTGTTGGCGCTGGCTCACCGATGAAACCATCATATCAAATAAGTCGGCCAAAATGCCAGCCGATAGGTTGTCAGAGGTTGATCGTAAAGGAAGAACTACACCGCGAAAACATTGACGCGGTAAATACTGAGCCGTATTTCTGCGTACATTAATCCAAGCTTAGTATGGTAAATGAAGCAAAAATAACTTTAGAGTTGTGCATATGTAGTTGGCAATTTGTCTTCCGACGCTTTGCGGTGTTTGCTTCAGTGCAACTGCAGCTTGCTCATGCATGTGAGACTGCAACGTCTGTAGAACATAAAATGTCAGTTATGTGCGGAAGAAAAGATGCCGAAGTTAATCTTACCTAATAAAAAAAAAAAAGTCGACCAGACTTTCTGTTGTTTGGGGCACAGGGTAAAGCCTATACTTCCAATGCATTTTGGCCATTTTGAGGTACTTCTTTCTCGACATTTAATAAAGGTATCTGCATAATGCGTATATCATTTTCTTTAAAATTTTGTGCTCTTTTGTCTGTAACAGAATTATTATGTTCTAAATAAAATTCAATTTTGTAGTCATTTCTTTCGGCTAGTACCTAAATTTTGGCTTTATTTGCATGTTGAAAACTGTGTAACAAAAATAACGTTACCTGCATATTTCAAATTTTGGCACAGTAGTTGTGACAACTCATGTAGATGGCAGGGAAAAAAACATCAACTGTTTATCCCGCGATATGGAGAAAATAATGTTACCTGTTAAGGCAACAGAAAACAGGCAGCAGGGTTCGACGTAATGGCTGATCAAAACGGGGATCTCGGCTTTAATAACAGTGCCATTAACAAGATGATGATTGGGATGTTGGTAGCACATACTCCACGGAGGATTCAACATATTTCGACCACCGCAGTATCCGTCTACCACAAACGGAGACAGGCATAACTTTTGCATCGAAGCAGTAGCGTAGCCCGGGGGAGGTTTGGGGGGTTCAACTCCCCCCCCCCCCGAAATTTTCACTGAACCCCCTCCCCCTCCTCACTCCGTAGTTTTTAAGGAACCATAATCTTCCCACAGCACCGCGCATAGTGCCTCCTTTTCACCTAATTGGCGAACTAGGCTCGTAGCAAGGGATAATTATGAATGACGGCGATTTTCTAGCGACTTTCGGGGCCCCCGAAAAAAAAAAAAAGACTGCAAGCAAAGTGCTTTCTTCCGCTGCGCGTTTCGTCCCTCTAGCCCACTAGTCCACTCGGTACAAGCCTTGTTAAGATCGGCCAACAAGGGCCTGGGAAAAATTCCTCGCAAGCTCTCTACCGGGGTGTACGTGGATGAGTCACCTGAAGGCACGCGGCGTAACCGGGGGGGGGGGGCTTGAGAACAACTTTAACTCCCCCCCCCCCCCCCCCCCCGAAAAAAATCCTGGCTACGCGCCTGCATCGAAGACCACCTTGCTGGCAGTTCGGAATTACTTTTCTGTTGGCGATGCGTCTTGACAATGTTCAAACGTTGGAGGCTGTTGCACCTGTACTCTATATAGGGAGTCCTTGTGGGAACAATGGGAGCCTGTCCGAAGAATTTAACGAAAGCTCCGGCTCCTCAGCACTGCCAGTTTTCAATGCAGAATTGTGTTTTCGCGACTTTTTCGCTTGTCGAGTCACGGGGCGCTTCGCAGCCTACCCGGAAGATTAGCAGAGTAGCAGAAAGTTCATGGGTATTGTGGCTCGGCAATTGGAAGCAGCAAATGCTTCTGGGCTGCTTAGGCAAAGGTGGCTCCGATGAAGACTCGCTGTCTCAAAAAAAGCTGAGTCTTGTCGGCTCGACTGGCTTCTCAGTTCTGTTACTTCGCCCACGATGTAATGATTGGGTGGGCAATAAATCCGCAGTCATAAACTTTTCTTGTACTTTTCAAGTCTGTAATGGTCGCATAACTTTCCTTGGCTTTGCACCTTTGCTCTTCCATCAGTGCCTCAGCATTCGTTGAAACTTAAGAAGCGCCGAGCGTCGTAACTGCGGCCCGAAGGACAGAGGATCTCTGCTGGAATTCACATAAGAAGACTGCAGGTTGTCACGCTTCGTACGCAGATAGTGCACTTCTCAGGAGATGACAATACGGCCTCCCGAGATTTCTTGTCAATCTTGAGCTTTCTTGTGCAGCGCCTGGTCTTCAGAGGTAGGCGTCGATTGTATCGGAAATTATCGGGTTTCCTGGTCTGAATTTTGCTCTTGTGACTAATTTTCAGTGCGGCAACGGTGCTGGAGAAGGTTGATTCACGGAAGGTTTCATGCCGGCGGCACTTTTTCTGAGGCGAGCCCTGCCCGGTGGTAAAAGTTTCTTTATAAGCAGGGTCTATGCATGGCGCAGTTTCTGGACCTGCTCCGTCAAGCAGACTTCCTTGGCACGCATAGGATGGCGGCAAACACGTACTCGTCGGTATGAAGTTAGGGAAGCCTTCACCGAACATGAAGTCTGGGACAAACATGTACTCAAGCTGACCTGGTAACGGCCACGTGCGCGTTTCCTCAGGTGCCTGCGCTACGTGCAATTCGACAGGGACCGTTTCTGTTTCTCCAAGCTTCAAGATTCAAGATTGACGATAGGTTCTCGTCATCCCCCTTCACAACCCCGGGCAGGCTTTCGGTGCAGGATTATACGAAGCCTCTTGGCGTTTATCAACCTCCTGCCCGATTTCATCTTCGATCAAGTGAGAAATATCGAAATCCAATAGAAATAGATCACGTCTTATTTGTTGGAGTTTCTGTAAGTTAGCTTCAAGTTTTGGTACGTGGTGATGCGGTAAAGTCAATACTCCAGCTAACCAGATTGCTCTTGGCAGCGGTACTATGTGCCAAGCATGGTGAACTGGACGGAACGTGGCGTGTCTGTGTCAGTTGGAGAGTTGCGGTCTGTTTTCGTCGGTGCACCGGGGATGGCCGTGCCCAATGTCGGTAGAGTCTGGTTAGTCACCCGTCCCTCAAGGCCCAGTGATCGCGTCGGTGCCTTCGAGGGAGTCGTTGGTCGGTATTCTGTCACTAGGTGGTGAATGGTATTGAGTCTGATTTGTCCAAAGCCACTGGAATCCCTGCCGCTCTCCCGTAGGTCCCTGGTTAGATCTCGGATTTCTGCACGAAACGTTAAGGCAAGAGAAACAGGCAGCAGGGGTCGATGTGATGGCTGGCCCAAAGCGGGTCTCCGCTTTAATAACAGTGCTATTTACAAGATGATCAGTTCAGTTCAGTAAAACTTTATTGAGGTGGGGGAAGGGATTAAAGGGAGAAACTTGGGTGGAGTCCTCTTTCCAGGGCCCCAGAAGCTTATTGGGATGTTGATAGCATACACCACACGGGTGATTCACCAGTACCTATGTAATAAAAAAAATATTGTTTTGAGATAATTGATTTTAAAGTAAAAAAAGTGGAAAATAGTCCTTTTTCCCCACATGCACCATTCAAGTCAGTTGCGTTTAAAGCGCAGGCTTTGTAACCACCGTAAAGGTCATTTTCCCGCTTTTTAGCCTGTCACCTGTCTTGCCTTTCCTTTTTTGTGAGGTTCCGTGCAGCTGTCTCCGCAAAATATCCTCTCTTGTGGTCAACCTCCTTCAGCCACTTGATGATGGTGTTGCGCCAGTTTTCAATCCGAATGATCTCAGTATGTTGGCTCATGCGATGTTACCATCACTGAATGAAAGAACAGCCTCCAGTGTTGCAATATTAGGAGTCCGAAGCCCAAGAAAGACATTTTTGGCGCTCTGCTCCAAAGCAGAAAAACCGGAAAAAACGTGCACAGCGTGTTTGGATTGCCGTGGCTAAAAAATGAGCCATGAAATGGTTGCCAATTTCCTAAAAGAGCAGATTCCATTCCAGCGTTTTGATCTGAAGTTGGAAGCGTGTTGATGAAAAAAATGACAATAAACATAGGGAAGATATTAAATGGCGGCCCTGATACTTACTACTTGTTTTCGGAAAAATTCTTTTAGAGCCAGAAATACGACTTTCTTAAGAAATTGTGGCTGTGGAAAATGTACGTAAGGAGATGAACTTCCCTAATTGCGGAGTCACTTTCTTAATAATTTCGCCCTAACCTGTGCCATTAAGCGCGAAGAAATTTGCGAGAAGCCCTTTTTTGCCCAGTGTGGACTGGCAAGTAGTTCCTAGAAAACTACCTGGCAAATGAACCCGAAGCTATCTTTGCGGCTTCGATAGATTGTAGTTTCTGTCCGACATCACAAAAGTTCAGTCACCTCAGAACGGAAACGCAAACTACAAGAAAAGAAGTGTTCATAAAAAATAAACGCAAACAATTGAACTCAATTATTTACAAATTAGAAACTAGAAGTAACGAACAAAACTAACGAAATCAAAGTTTTTTTTGTTTTATGTGGAGTCATCTGTTAAGTTTTCGGTTTCATATGCATTAGGATTAACGGGAGCTGTAATTCCGAAATTTTCTTGGTAATATTTGTCAACCGTTTTTGCGCTGTTTGCTTAATTAACCAGTACCAACTCGCCCTATTGACAGTTTTTATACAGTCATCTCACTTACTCGCCACGTCAAGCCTTCCGCGACTATTCACGATAATGTAGACGAAACACAAGAAGCACACAAACAAGCTATGGAACCAACGTTGCGAGACGGTGTATTTGCTCGAAAAATAGAAAATTGGGTAAGTCATAGTGTCTTCATAATATTGTGAGTACAAATTTTTGGTCGCAGGAAACTTCAGATAAAAACGGTAGGAAATAGAAACGTAAAAGCAGTAAAACGAAACTAAGGAAATCACAAATGTCTATCCCCCTCGCGCGATGAAAACAAAAATATAATATTCACACACAGGGAAACTCAAACAGCCAAACAAAAGAAATTTTAACTAAAACCAAAAAGTAACAAACATAACAAACGAGATCAAAGATGTTTTTGATTTCGTGAAGTCATCGATTACCTGATCGGTTTTCTGTAAAGTTGTGCAATAGGTTTAACGGGAATTGTAATTCCAAAATATTAAATCTCTGGGTCCCGCAGTTTGTGCTGAGCGTTGATGATTCAGGCAGTGACTCAGTCAGTGAGTTAATGGGGCGCACTTTTTTCACTGAGTATAGATGAAGGAAACGTCGTGATTCGGTCATCTTAGAAGCCGTTTTCAGAGCGGTGTTTTTGTAAATTAGATTTATCGGCATTGAATATTTCCCACGTCAGGTTAACCTAGACTCGATTGATAGCTACAGAACATTCGTGAGGAAGTCCTGCTTGAAGAACCATTCCAATTATTAAAGGTACAATGATAATACAGAACTAAATAGCACTGCCAGCGCGTGTTCGTGCATTATAAATTCTGGCACTAACACTCAGAGATCGATTTAAGCAGGATACGAGATGCCACACATTCAGCCTCAACACATACGCTCTCATCCTGCGGCTGCTTTTGTGGCAGCCTGTTTCGCGACCGAAAACAAAGAAAAGAAAAAAAAAGTTTAAGCAGTTTCGTTCAACGTGAAGGCTGTCAAGTGCGGAGCAGTGATTCGCCAGACGGGCTTTGGCGCCGTTCTCCGCTCTTTGCTACCACCCCCCACGTTCTTCCCCTCCCTGTTCCCTGTCTCACTCCCCTCTCCATGAATTGAACGGAGGTTTGTTCAATTGAATTCAATTTTCCCGCCCTCGCAGTGCTTGCGCGTCTTCTCCTGGGGCTGCTCGCATCGTCTTTTTCATTCTTTTTGTTTTGTTCTGCCTCGAACAGCAAGAGCGGGAGTTCTGTTCATTTGTTGCTTGCTTTTATCTCGCACGCGCTGGAGCCTTTCTGCGCCATTTCGAACGTGTCGTTTGTTTCTTCTGCGGTCACTTTTTCCCGCTTACTATCATAAAAACCAACCCAACGAGCATTTCTAAATAAATGAACGCTGGGACTGCCGGTTCAGTACATATATTTTGCCTCAGATGTACCTGCACTTTCCTTTGCGGTAAATAATAGGGACATGCATGGCCAGTACCAGAGATTGCAGCAGTTTCAAAGTGCTCTGCTTATAGAAACATCTTCGAAGGAATTTTTTTTTTGACATCCACCTCAATGTAGCCGCACGGCTACAATGGAAAGCTGTACAGCTTTTTCAGAAACTTCGCAGTTGAAGAAAAATTCCTGGTCCATCATTCGAACCCAGGACCACCGCCTACGCCGGGCCAGTCACTCAACCAACTGAGCTAGCGAGGAAACTCAAAAGCATGAAAGGAGGCTTCTAGCACGAAAGAGAATTGATTAACAACTCGAAGTGATGGACAGGACGAATCCTGAATCAGGACGAATTTTTTCTTCAACTGCGAAGTTTCTGAGAAAGCTGTACAGCTTTTCTTTGTGGCCGTACGGCTACATTGAGGTGGAAGTCAAATTTTTCTTCGGAGAAACTGACTCCACCTTGGGGATTTCCCCTAAATCTGCTCTATAAACATCTTGTTCAAGTATCCTTTTAACTTTTGGTCGGAAGGCTGAATCTAGGGACAAGTGGGTATCTTTTCGAAGCCTCTGTATGGGTGCATGATGCCGCGTTACCGCAGTGTGTAGATAGCGTGACAGAGGACGAGGTACGACGACAAGCCAGGATCCTAAAGTGCTCTGCACTTAAAAGTAACTGAATATCATTTGCTGGATCTATCTTGAGTATTACGTGAATAGCCCGTAGTTCTCTCTCGTGATCTGCATGTTCGGCCGGCTCGATCCGGCCTCAGAAGCACGCAGCTCGGCATTTCTCGAACGCCGCGCACGTACACCATGCCAACGAGGCTTTGTGCTCTAAACGACTCAGTGGTGACGTGTGCTCGCTTTGGCGGTAGCAATGGCAATCTGTCGCTCCCTTTGTTGTCCACCTGTATCGGCATTTCATCGCCGTCATTGACGTTTCATTCTCTTTTGAGGTCCTGCACTCGCTGCATACACAACGCATGGAGACGGTGGCTGGAGTCGTGGAACCCGTCAGGCAGCGTGCGGTGTGGGTACCTGCGGAAACAGCTGGCGTGCGGCGCTTGTGCTTGACATCGCTTTGGCAACGTTTACAGCAGAGCGAAGGCAGCGCCAGTGAAGCCAAGCGCTCTTTCCTTCTTTCTTCTGACGCTCACTGGAAGTCTGGCAGCAAGACTTTTCGTTGCGGACATGACGTAAATATTGCTCATACAATAAAAAGGCGAGCCAGTTCTAAACCTAAGGGTCAGCAACCCATCAAGCCTGCCAGGGGTCAAATGACTGCTTTCAGAATCCAAAGTGTTTTTCCTGTTGGGACGGAGTCTCACGCCTTTGCTGCTTGGCGTTCGCGGGTTGTGCTGTTAGGCAAACACAAACATTCCCGTTTGAGTCGGCGTTTGAGTGGCATTGCGCTCATCGAGTCCACTGTCCTGCTGGTTGCTGCAAAGGGCGCCCAACCCCTGGAACCACATCCGCGGTACGTTTGTTTCTTATGTTATATGACGGAATAAAAATGGGCTCGGTTTTAACCGGTTTGTATTGAAAAATATGAACTGCACGGCTGGCTGCGGCAATTTGTGCATGGTCAACTGATTTAACGAAGAAAGTGCGGGGCAGTGAGTTATAACTACACTTATGCAAATTTTACACTAAGACGACCCGGCATGAAATTATGGTCCCCAACCAAGAGAATAGGGCATTTCCTAGCGATTATTGCCATAAAGCTGTTATTGATTGCTGTTATTGAAGAACCGAAAAGTCCTTCCAAGGTCCCGACGTCTTCTTTAGATTTTCTACGAGCGGCCGTAGTAGAATTTCACGGTAAGTTACACGCGTTGGTGTGGGTAGATTGTTGCGAACTATGTAGCATTCGTTGCGCTTCATGCAGATCGTGCAATGAACTATGGTCATCCCACCATTCCCGAAATATGAGAAGGGCTGTGGTCTGTAGTAAAAAATAGCAAAAATGGTTGGAGACAGTGTTAACCTGGCTAAGAGCGCAAGCGTGAGAATTCGGGGGACTCGTCGAACGGAAAGTAGATCGCATTGCTAGCTAACGTAACATTTTTTTATTTAGATAATCATGTAACCACAGTCGTCCACGCCTTTTTGTGATACATATCATTGTCCCGTAGCCAAGGACGATGCAGGTTTCTTTCAGAAACAAGATTTATTGCAGCGAACTTGTGCTCCGCAAAGTACCTAAAAGAAATACGCAAGTGTCAGAGGAGCACTCAACGCTGTGATGCACCGACAATGGTCGGCAAAACAAATGCCGTAGCATTTACCCTGCAAGCATTCATCGCTCCAGGTTACTGAAGCGAAGCTTTCTTGCTCCCGCTGTTGGAGGTGCCGTAACCGAAACGCAATGCAGGAAAGACAAGTCCATACAATTGGAGGACACATGATGATGGTGATGACGACGATGACGACGGTGATGATGATGACGATGAAACAACAAAAAGCGCTTTCCGTGCTCGGTATAAAAACTGCGTTTCTCGCATTATGAAAACGACGTCTCTCCGAGTGCGTCATCATCGCATTCAGGTCTCTCAGCATTTCCTTTGGGTTCGTTGGCTGGAGTTGGATTTGGACTTTGGCTGATTTGAAGCAGTCTTTGGCTTTGGAATTTGCAGGAGGGTTGCAAGCTGGGCTAGTTGGAAAGGCATTTTTGGATAAAGCCAGCGCTAACTCAGACGAAGACCGTATACCACAAGGACAGCCGCTGGATGTCCTTGTGGACAGCCAGCGGCTGTCCTTGTGGTATTCTTTCTTCGTCTTCGTATGAGTTAGCGCTGGAATTTGGTAGTTTGAATTTGGACTTTGGGAGCATGGGTTGGTAGGGGGGCGATCACCTTTTCTGTGAGGTATTCATTTGGTGTTGTCGGTGTTTGGATTTTGACTCACAAGCAGATTGCCGGTTGATCGTTCACACTAGGACTTTCACTCCCGGGTGGTTTGCACTTTGATCGTTGACGATCTGACTTTGATAGCAGCGGCTTTGACTTTGGTACTTCGCCACTTGATTTTTGCACGCATCAAAGCATCGCGGTTTGACCATCGTTGTCGTTAGACGGAGGGGCTCTGAACTTTTTCTTTCTGGAATCATCGATTAGGTCGAGAACACTGGTGATAAAATAACGCTCTCGTGTAGTGATGACAGAGCGGTACACATTCTTTTTCAAATAGGACATATTTTCAGCATAGAAAACAAACAGGGGAAAATGCGCGCAGATGATGGCAACGAAACACAGAAGTAAACAAAACAGAAGGCATGATTCGTGGCAATATTTTGCCCTTATTCGAAGAATTTGTTGATTGGAGGACGCATCTCATGGAACAGTGGGCTCTGGCTTCAACATTTACTGTGGCCCATCACAATGTTTCCCGAGCTGCACAATTACTGACACGTTTCGTAAGCGTCAAAGAGAATGAATTAATCAATTCAATGTCCTCTCGGTCACCGATACAAGGTTTGTCATCCACCACATATTTTTTTTGGCCCCGCTAGTTCGCTACAAGCGCGACAGGTAAGGCTTGAGGCACGAATGCGCTACACACGTTTAGTGGCTATAACCAACTGAAATAATTGTTGTTTATTTCTTTAACTCCACCAGCCTGCATTGAGTAATCGGTGATAAATTTGTGATGTACAGCCGTAACATCTTGGTACACAGCACTCACCATGATATGTTATCTCAAGCGACTGCCAAATAACCCACCATCGATATCACTGTAGCCTTCAGAGCTTCTGCGTGCCATCAAATGGCCACGAGAAAAATCACGTAAACGCCTTGTGAAAACCATCCGGGGCCGTCGAAAATTTTCTGCTTTTCCACATGGCTTCAGTTGTCTGGACAACATTTAAACAGAGCTGATGACTTTAAGAACGTATTGGTACGAGCTAGTTGTTACTTCATGTTAAACCACCGTTAAGAGCACCAAAAACCAGACGTGACGTGATAGAGAACGCGAGGCGTCTTTCCGTACGTGTCAGTTACGTACTTCTGTTTTTTGTTGCGCTTAACGGTGGTTTAACCAATATTTAGAGGTTGGGGTTGATGATACACCAGTGAGGAACGGTGACTGCCTGGTTTGCTCTCGTTAAACGAGAATCCTCCTGAACACAAGCCCTGGAATGCCGTAGCACACCCGCAACTGGTGAGAACGAAGCGCATTTATATCTTTAAAAAGCATATATATGGTTGTGCAGGGTATACGACCAATAATCTACATTTAATTAAAAGCCAGCGCATCTAGCACAACCTGTAGACTGTCGTTAGAGCAGTATTCTTCAACCGAAGGCGAAAACAATTTCCAGACAGGCGCTCAGTCCTTCTAGGGCAGATGCACTAATCGTAAAATCCATCTCCTACAGATAATCCTTCCACAATGCCCGGGGCACCGAACAAATTTCCAAATCATGCAGCGGCTTTGTCGGAAGAACGTAAAGATATTGCGTATCGTGAGCTTGGAGAGACACCAGAAATAAAACGAGAGGCTCTTGACCAGCTTCGAAGCTACTATCAGGTCGGCTCAGTGTGGTAGCAACAGTCTTACAGCAGTTACTAGTGCTACCTGGCAAATCAAATGGAATTGAATCACAATGGTGGATCCGTAATTAGAATCATTTGTCGCACTGTTCCTGAAGCAGAATAACACCGCGCGGATGCTAGAAAGACCCCGATAACGAGAAAAGGCACGGTATGCGATGCAGCCAACCTACTCAGCCTACTCCTGGATATTAGCGCCATGTGTAGCAACCACTGAAAATATATCTATGAACCACTCGTGTCTCGCGGTAATTTCTAAATAATTCCTAATTATGGGCGACATAATTTCTAGATAGTTCTATATATATTTCTGTATATTTGAATTAATACCATGAAAGAAAATAAAACAAAGTATGGCCGAATGGTCTATAAAGCACTGGAGGTAGTGCATTGCTCGCAATAAGGAGATACGAATCCCCGATAGGGCTTGTGTCTTTTTTTGGAGGTGATTTATTTTTTTACATAGTGTTTCCTGCACTGTGTTCACAATTTGCGCTGCAACCTTCATTGCTTATTGACAGAGTTGGCAGATTGCATGCAGACTGACACCGACGCGCTAGTGAGTTGTTGTAATGATGTTGACATGAGTAACGATAGCTTGAGGGTACAGCGCCGAATCACCCTACTGTCGGCCTGTTGCGAACACACCTATTACGACACAGGGATGAGGCGGGAAAGCTCCAAAGGTGATGGTGAAGTACCTCGAATTTGTTGAGCGTCTCCGATGAGGCGAACGGTGTTCATCCACTGCCTATACCCCTCGGCTAGTGATCGTTGTGATTCTAAGCACTGCTAGCAGGCTCATTCGACCTATTCCTGATACGCCCAACCAACGATAACGTCGGATGCCAGCTGTTCTTGCACGGAACCGAAACCGAAACTGGTTTGAATTCCCATCTCGGACATCGACCAGTCACACCGCAAGACGAATACGCTTCACTGCTGACATCTGTTGCGGCCGCCGCATATGTCGCAGGGTATTTTTACGTCTTTCGAGCTTTGTAAATTAAATACGCCTTTATTGACTGGATGAACGATAAAAAAGTGTGTTTAGTTGAGACAGTCAATGCAATGCAAACAAAAACTGAAGTTTGACAGATTCATTTCAGTGTCCCATTAAGGCAACATGCAGCTGCAATGAAAACGCATACGCTATGTTTATTCAAGCGCGGTACTCTAGGAGCCATGACTTTGTCAGTTATCCTGTTGCAGGACAAAGTTTCTGTGACTAGTTGAGAAGTTGCATTCTTGCAAGCATGCCACCTGTAGAGCCCGTCATGTGCAATATGGACTCACCTGGAAAGAATAATTGTGCTTTTAAAGTAATTTTTAATGCAAATACAAGGAAATAAACTCAATGAGACATGATTTGGCTGACCGTTTCTTTTTCTATCAGCAAGTGTAGTCCGTACTCAAATGGAAGAGAGCCACTGAAACTCCTTCATCTTCTACTTGTTTACAGTGTCGGCTTTTCGGGTACGACCTGGGCAAGCTATACGGCGTGATACCGGATGACCTTATTCCGTAGGCAGACGGGGTAAGCTCCGAAGGCTTTAACTACGACGAGATGCAAAACGATCAGCAGACAGCCGCTGCATTCTTCTACGGCGTGAATCGTTACGATTTTTCCACAGCACACCAAAAGGCCACTGTGTAGTGGTGTTAACACAGGGCTTGGGCATGCAAACTCTTCGTCATGCCTGTCGTATAAAATACACGCCACAAACTGCACAGGACGCTGCGTAACGGTCTTGGTAAGGGACATACGAACACTCTCGTTGGACCGCTTTTCAGTGCCCGGAAAAAGTTTCCGTGATTTTGTAAGTTGAGAGAAGAAAGTTCGAGGGCACCTAAGCAATTGTTATGGTTGGTGAAGGCGAAATCATGAATGTTTATTTGAACGCCTGCGGCGCTTTGCTTTCAGCTCGCGTTGCCGTAGGCTTCGTTATCTTATCACCTCAGTCGCTTAGCCTCACAACCTCCTTAACGCTTTCGAATGGCTTCGATCTGTCTCCAGCGCGTAGCGCCACTTCTCGTTCTTACTGCCGTGTAATGGAAGAGTTGACAACGATGGCAAATTTCGCCGCCTGTCTGTCCGCTCATTTGGCTACGTTCTTCGCTCCCTGACTCCATTTCGATGCCCTGGGGTGAGCGGCAACATTCTGCTACCGGTGATTTGAATCTCGCGTTATGCAACGCTTCATAAAGAGCCGTTTTACGGCTTCCGCCCCCTGCGTCGGCTTTCTCGCTCAAATGTAGTTTTGATGCTATCTCATTAAAAGACGATCCTAAATTTCAAACCCTACAAGCAAAAACGCAAGTTACTGGTGTTTTACATGGTATTCCAAGCAGTAACAAACTCCAACGCTGCGCAGGCAGTGCTTGCAAAGTTAGTTTGCATCGTCGACAGTCTATATGCTATTACACGGCGATATTGTAGCGAAAGCTACACTACGCAACCTCGGGCAGTCTTCGCGGGGTGACCAGTTTTGACCTAGAGAGCTGGAGGTCAAACCACGCCCCCTTCCGCAAGCGCCCATGTTTACCCGCTCCTGTCCGGCGCTACCCGAACTCATTCGTTGCCAAAACATTTTCCTATGTAGTCTCTCCGTCGAGTTAAATGCCTCTCCCATTTAGAACCATCTCTGGGAATTTGTTTTGCTACTCTGGTGGTTCACCGGTTCTCAGTTCGTCGCACGGTAGAAATTGCAAGGGTAGAGGGTGCCTGATATGCTGTCCTGGTGATGGTGTTTATTTGCTTGTCTTCTGTGCTCGTAAGTTTGTGTTACGGTAAGTTCTGTGATATCCGGCTCATGATCCCTCGCTGCATGAGGCATTGTTTCTTCTTCTCATTTTCCTGCTCTTCTCTTGGTTAGTCGTTTTATAATCTAGAAAGTTGGTTATTTCTCTATTTTTGCGACCGTGAGATTAGCTCTGCCGCTTGACTCAAGAGCCAAGCCGAGCCCTTTTACGTGATAGATCTCCGGCCGTTCGTTTGACAAACAGAGCTTGCGCCGAAGACCGAACCGGGAGAATTTCGATAAGTAGTGCGAAAATTCGCGCAATTAGACGCGATATACCGGGCTTAATTTTAGTTCGTTTCGGCTTGTAATAGATGCTCTCCTTGATTTTTGATATACTGGCGTTAATTTTTTGCCTCCTCTTTTTATTTGTCACCCCAGCCGTTCCGGTTGAAAACATGCCGCAGGGGCTCAGTGAGTAAGGCGTTGCGCTGCTGAGCCAAAGGACGTGGGTTCGATTCCCGGCAGTGGCGGCTGTTTTTCTGATGGAAGCCGGAAACAAAAACACCCGTGTGTCGAGACTTCGGCGGACGTTATATGGTCGAAATTACTCCGGAGCCCTTGAAATCGGCGCGCCTCACATCCCAGGTGTGGCTTCGACCTGTGAAGTATCGAAAATTAAACTTTTGAACTTTCTCTGGAGACGCACTTTGGTGTGACGGCTTTAGATGCGTACGCGGCTGCCGACCGTGTCTGCCGAGCATGCTAAATTTGAAAGGGCGTAGAACTAACTTCAGTGCGCAGGCGCGACACCTGCTGCAAATGCGTATCGTTTATTTCGTCTTCGCCTTAGTATCCTTGGCCTCCTTTCCAAACTTCAGTTGTCACTGCGCCATATTCCAGATTTATGCGAGCTCTCGCATCTGTATGCCTCAGTCGTAGCTTCCGGGCGGCAGCTATGACTTATTTCCGTGGAAGCATGATGAGCACGGCCGATAGCGGACTTCTAGCAGCCACGGGAAAATCGAAAAATGAGTCTAATAACGCTATCGTCTGAAAAGTAAGTGTATGTTCCGACTACAAGCAGCAGCTTCCGACCAGGATGTTTCGCAGGGGCAAACACAGAGAAGCCAGGACACATCCTAAAAATCATGCACGGTCAGCACCTGCCGCGAGCCGAGGGGGGGGTCGTTAACAATTAATTAGGCGCAACTAATCGGCGGATGGATAAGGTAGGTCGAGAATTCGTGCGAAGGAAAAATTTCCGGTTTTCTGGGAAAATTCGACGGGCAGAGTTTGCTCGGTAAAGGCGTCCAGGGGTGACTGGCTCAGATCTTTGTGGAGCCTACTTGCGTTTTCGTTGGGGAAATTCGATCAGACGAGCGCCCTTCTCCACTTTTTGGTGCGCAGCACTTTGGCGCCCGCTACTGTAGTTTGACGGCCGCGTTATCCGCTTTACCGAGCGAACGAAAGTAGAACCAAAGACAGAAGGAGAACTGAGGAGGGAAGTGTAGAGAAATGTGAGGGGGAGGCAGTGAAACATGCTGGGCGGTGGCGACGCGCTGCGAGATGACGCCACAGCAGTGCGTGCCCTCGTGAGCTCGGTGACGACGCGTTTACTTCCTGAAACGTAGTTCGCGCCGCCGACGCCACGGCTTACCATGGCTGACATTTTCGCACAAGGTTCAAAGACATTTTGCAGCAACATGCTCCGGCGTTGTCGACGCGCAGTGAGATAGCGGCAGAGTAGCGCGCTGCCATGTGTTCGGCCATCACGCGATCATTTCCTGAGACGCAGCAGCTATGCGCCGTGGCCGAGAAGACTGCAGTTCGCTCTCCGCACAAATTTCGGATTAGGGAGAATTCTAATCGACAGCTATTTTTACGTTGGGGTCGCAATTAACGTTCTGGAAAGTTTCCGATTGCTCATTTAAGCGGAAAGCAAGAAAACAGAGGCGGAGCAGTGGTGCTAAGTAATAGTGGGGAAGGAGGCGGTGGAAGAGGGGGGGGGGGGTTGGTTGGTGACAAGTGCCCTTTTAGCATCCCTCTGCCGCCCCTTTTGGACCCCTCTGCCGACGCCCGTGGACACAGGGTCTCCTAACCAAACTATGCCATCGGTGGCCCACAAAGGGCTACAAGCGTTCTCAGGGAGCGAAAAAGAGGAAATGTCGAAAAATTGAAAAAAAAAAAAAAAAACATACATTTGGCGTAGTTACCTTACGTCAGAGCGAATTCCCACCACCCGAAAGGGGTTCTGGCACACTCGACGTTCGCGTCGCTTTTTCTCCGCTTACAAGTTCAACATCCTTTGCTAGAAAAGAAACAGGCTTGGCTCTGATAAAACCGGTTATCTGACCGCTAGCGTAGAACACGTGTGGAAATGTCGAGAGGGTGCAGTGTACGATATACCCCG
Source organism: Haemaphysalis longicornis (assembly GCF_048455015.1). NCBI lineage: Eukaryota > Metazoa > Arthropoda > Arachnida > Ixodida > Ixodidae > Haemaphysalis > Haemaphysalis longicornis. Next base: position 95,132,692 of record NW_027526335.1, read on the forward strand.
CTCTTATCATATGATCATACATCTTGTTCATACATATGTAAGACTAGCCGCTGCCGCAACGAAGGACTCGCAGGAAGAAACGGGCACGTGCGCATAGATAAACACGCGCAGAAGCTTGCCTGGGCATAGCGCAAGATACGGACGCACACCCGAGTATAAAATTACTTCGGTTGTATACTGTTTTTAGCCTCTTTAGACCATTAAATTTTAAGCCAAGTGCAGGGTTGCACTGTTTGCAATGGTTTTAGATATGTAGATGACCTTTTTAATTTTTTTATTTACTGCCCTTTTTGAACACTGCTTAACTCCCCTTCCTGTTACGCACGAGTTGCCGGTGGAAACGCGAATCCGGTTTCTTGACCTTGACCTCACCTTCAGTAATAGCCATACATGTTGGTCCTATGAGCCGCGAGCCAATAAGCCACTTTTGCCATATACGTCAGCCCATTCTAAACTTGTAAAGCGGGCCGTCGTCAGTGTGTGCTTGAAGAATGCCCTAAGGAAGTGTTGCTGGCACTCAATGGACTCAAGCTTTGGGCAGCAAAGTGAACGTCTATCGTCGGCAGGGTACCCTAAGCCTGTGCTGGTGTAAGTAGGGGAACGAATTTTGAGAGAGGCGAGACCCAGCGCTCAACAAGCAGCTGAAGATGTCGCATCAGGCAATCGCCCGAAAGTTGGCGTAGTTTCCTACATGCACCGGATATCCCACAACCCTAAGAAGATTGGAAAGAAGACCAACATTAAGGTGGCTTTTTCGGCGCCCAACAAGCTTGGGAAGCTGAGTAAGCTGACGAACTCCAATCGCCCCACTCCTGAGAAGTGCAACAAGAGGCACTGGAAGATGTTTGTTGCTTGTGCAGGCCGGGTGGTTTACAGCCTCCCGCTTACTTGTAATAGGCAGTACACTGGGCAGACCGGGCGTTGCCCGAATTACCGGTTACATGAACACAGCTACAACATTAAATCTGATACTGGCGGGTTGTTGGCTGCACATTGCTTAAGATGCGGCTGTAATCCTATGTTTGGGAAGTGTACGCTTTTATCACGTGGTCGGACGCAGCTTATACGAGAAATTACGGAAGCTGAGGCCTTAGCAATACTCGGAAATACATGTGTGAACACGCCCTCTCTTGTGCTCACCAAAAAGGAATCGGTTTTCTTCGCCGCCACATCGCGGCCGTTTAATCTCTCTTTTTCTTACGCATGCGCAGTCGATCCCTGTGAAGTTTATAAGGTTCGCACAGTGGCACAATAAAATGTAGTTGGAAATTTGCGCCGTGTGTGTCCGTCTTTACTTCGTCCATGTCTTCCCTTGTTTTGGCAATTATTTTAATGAGAACACTGAAGCATCGCTTTTAAAGCGTGTGGCCGGGTGTCTTCAGTCTCGAGGAAAATGGACGCACCCTAGACAGCTACTACTACGGTCAGTTTGAAAATGACCTGAAGATTCAAGCTGGATACTTCAATGATTTGTACCGACGTCACCTTGCCTACATGCAATGTATTAAACGTGTCAAAGGTCCTCAGGAATTACTAATAGGGGACAATTTGATAGCGTTGCCGTATTCACCACTCAGTCTGACTATACAAATGAGCACCTACGACGGCTGAATTAGTTTACTTAGCCCATATTGGTAGGAGGGTCACAGCTTTTCTGTCACCTTTCAGGCCAACAGCACTTAGTGTACAACCGGTAAGATAGATCTGGGGTTACAGGGCGCAGATGTACAGAAGTACAGACAGCGTTCCAGTTAACCAAGATTTACTAAGTCGATTGAAGATCGAGAAAACATCCCCACCCCACCTCGTCTTAACCAAAAAAGCTGTATTGTGAAGCAATGCTTCTGAGGCTCTAATTTTTTATCATGAACTCGTCCCTAAGCTTATTTCGTAGTTATGTCCGTATTGTAATGCGAAAACAATAAATGGCTCATTTAAACGAGAGGGCCGGAGTTGGCGTTGGCGTCGGCGTCGAAAGCCATGAAACGGCTCCCTCGGGACTGCGAACGGTTTCATAGCGCGCACATTGTACTTTTAAAAATACAAGTAAATGAACATGCTGCTGTTGCCACGTTCGCTCCCATTGATAGCCACACGTGCGGTATGGTAGTCGCCTGATTTAAGGGCTACGAACTAACAGACCACCTGGGAACCTTTACATGCACTCAAAGCTGGGGCACCAGGAATTTTTCACCTCCAATCTAACAGGGGCCAGGAATTGAACTTGTGCGCCCGTGCTTAGGAGCACAATATCCTGGCTACCTAGTCACCGTGGTTGATACGTGTGGCGTTAAAATCCATGTTGTGATTGGAGAAACAAGACAGGAGCATACGTATGCGGTCTGGAGAAGCTAGAGAGAGCAATAGTCAATGGACTGTTTGGTCGCATAGCTTGCAATATCGGTTTGAGCATTTCTCTTTAAATGTACATCGCCGCCAGTTGCGAAAAGCCGCGCCTCACACTGTCAGTCTCGTAAATCATTTGACTGGAGATATGGATCGAGCGGCAACGTGGAATAGAGATCAGAAGTGAAGTATCAGTGACAGCATTTGGTAGTTATGCCGCACGGTGTGCCACGTTTAAAAGCACTGAGTCACATGTCATTCATAAAAACATGAGAACCCAAATCATGTAGTTATGCATAATTTGCAAGCATTCGTTTTGAAAAGTACCGGCTACGTTCATTTTATATTGCTCACACTTTTGCTTCGTGTGTTGAAATAATTGTTTTCCCAATTTTTGGCCTCATATATAGAATTTAGGAAACTTGAATAGTACAGTAAACCTCTTTTTATGCCTCATGATACCATTTATCAGAGCGCAGGACTGGGCAGTAAAGCTGTACTGAAATATCGAGATTGTGTCTTGGAGAACGTTGCACAACCTGGCTTTCTTTTGGCGGACGCCAGTGCTAGGTTAACGCGATTAGGCGTTAACCTAGGCGGAAATGTGTTGAATATGTGACTGAGTATTTTCTGCGTATCACCCGAAATCTTTTCCTTTTATGTTTATATTTTTTCCAGTGTTGTACGGAACGGCGTTACAAAGAACGGCGTTCCTGGAACTAGTTCCTTTTTGGAGGAATGGAGGAACGCCACCGTTCCATTAAGGGTCGGTGGAACTGTAACGGTAACTCGTTACGTTTTTGAAGGAACGGCAGGAACGGCGTTCCTGCCGTTACATCGCTAGGAGTTGGCTGTTTTTGATGCCAAGGCTCGAGTACAAAAATCCACAAAGCACTACTGCGTTTCTCTTCCTATAAGATGGTCAGTTTGCTCGCCCTTCAGCCGTAGGTGCTTCCTCGAAGGTCAAAGGCAGAAGAATAACCATGCAGCAGGCCGCAGCTTGTGCTTGCTTTCATGCTGGTTGCTTACGCCGCGTTCGACGGGTGAATAGCGTAGCCGCGAGAATGTTTTTTACCCTTCATCGTTTGTCTGGGCAGGCCAGAATGCGCATCTGGCCGATAGAATTGTTCCCTGGCGGGGAAAGAATAGAGAGTTTTAGCAGTCCGTCCGTACGGTCGTATGCGTTGTTACTTGGTTGACCTGGACCCGGCTGGGCACTTGGGCATTCGTCGCGGTAGGGGGATTAGTTCCGCGGGCCTGCCTTCGCCATGTCCGTGCCTCCACACCCTTCCTACTCGCCCTTCCGCGCGCTCGCGGTCAACCCCGTAGCAACGTAGCCAACGAAACGGACGGACTGCTAAACGAGATCCGGACATTTCGGTGTCGGACATTTCGGTCCAGGACGTTTCGGTGTGGACATTTCTGTGCATGGGCATTTTGGTGCACGACGTCTTGGCCCAGACATTTTGAGTGAGGGTATGTCCCAGGCATTCTTTGAACATTTTAGCTTTAATATTGTAATTTCGTGACTTCATATGATTTTACGTTCGAGACTTGTGCTTGCGCCGCCGTTCGTGGAAACGAACGCTAAACCCTGGAGGAGCATTGCCACGGGAAACCCAATTTCTGTAGCAGATGATAAAAATTAACGTTGTTAAGTTGGATCCGTTCAACCATTTTTTGTTATTTTAACATTCATGTGAACAACCCTAATACTTTAAGTGTTACCAAAGCGCTTTCCTTTCACTTCACCCAACGGTGCAAGACGCTGCTTCTTTTAGTCTATTCCTCCCCCCCCCCCTCCCCCAGCAAAACTTCCGCGAAAAAACAACAGAAAAACGAGGTCGATTAGGCGCGTGTGCTTTTCGTTTTAATTATTCTCTCAATCAATCTCGCCTTCGTTGCATTCGGGGTCAGTTCTACTTCAAAATAACAAATCAACGATCGCACTTACGGTGGCGTTACTTAGGGGAGGGGAAAGCTGAGCCCCACCGGCAATCATCCCCTAAGTAGAGAGAGAGGGGTGTCACTTGTGCTTCACCATTGCGTCGACTGGACTTCGAAAACTTGAAGACGACTGTTGCCGCTCTCGTCACACTAGCCTATTCATTTTTTTTTTGCTCCTTATAATGGGAGGAAGCGATGTATACCTGGGGTGTCCATGATATGCGTGACTTGATGAGTTAATTCCCAAGGGGGCGACTGAAGGCGCAGAAAGAGCGATTCTTGGAGTGGGGGCGCCGTCGATATGACCGCGACGCGCGGGAGGGAGTAGCCAGCAAACCATAGTCGCCATTGTGTTCTCAGTTGCTTTTTGGGTGTCTTTTTGTGTCACATTATAGAGGTTTCGTGCGCCCATGGTGAATGTAAAGCTTTTTCTCTGTTTTAAACGTCATCGTTCTGAATGTATCACCCAATTCCTGCAAAAGCCTCCACTAAGAGGCTAGCAGTATGTTCTAAATAAAAAATAATACATCACTGCGGTGACGCTTCGGAGACCGTGAACTCCACCACGCCAGTAGGATTTTCAGGGGAAACCGAAAATAATATGGCTGAAAAAAATCTGGTCGAGATTCGAGCGCACAGGCGGGAGGTGGGAGGGGGGGGGGCGCTAGAACAAAGAATTAAAATGTGGTAAATGTAGGCTTGTAAACATTAAACGAAGGTTGGTTGTCCCGAACTCGATGGGTGGAATTTGTATGCACAACCGGTACGCGCTTAATCAGCATTTAGGACATTAGAACCTGCGCTGTTTTCCAAAAGGCTCGTTTTTCCTCCCCGGAAATATCCTGGACCAGTGTTCGCGAATTCATTCTAGCAAGGCAGCCCAGCGTACGTAATACTCTTCATAAGGTTCTCTTCATTCTGGGGGGCTAGCTAATGTTTGTTACTTTTTGGATATTGAGAGTGTGCATGTAATTTATGTAGTTTGAGGGTGTGTAATTTAAAAAAAATACAAAAGAGGCGGTAGACCATCGTAAACACGGGTAATTTTCTTAGCTAAAAAAGAGCGGATATAAATTAACAACCTGTCATAAATGAAAAAAAAAACGTGTGCTAAAGAATTCAATCGGCTGCATATAACAGGTGTCCCAGGAAGAGGTATTAAACAAAAATATATAAATGTAGAATTTCAGAAAATACCTGGCAAAGATAGAACACGGCATCAATCAAGAAAACAAATTCACTGCTCCAGATTGTTGTCCATAACCGACGTTAGGCGGAAATAAAAATATAACGGCTGTCGTAAACAGGCAAGCACCGAATAATTTGGTCGCCGAAATGTCCGTACACCGTAATGTCCGTACACCGAAATGTGCGTGCACCGAAACGCCCGTACACAGATATGTCCGTACACCAATATGTCCGTACAGCAAAATTTCCGCACCGAAATATCCTGCTCCGAAATTTCCTCGAGCCGTCTGGAGTTTGTCCGGTGCTCCCTGAAAAAATTCGCCAAGGAGCGTTTCTTTTTATTATCTTTATCTCCAGATAATCTGCTGCCGGTGGTGTTAATACTCGTATAATATACGTAGTTCGATGTGAGTTTTAAATGTCTCACTTAATTTCGACCCAGGATTATCCGACACTATATTTTAATTTAAAAACCTAATTGTAACGTCAATGTAACGACACGTTCCAATTTTCGAAGTGGAACTGGAACGCGTTCCTTTCGCAATAAAGGAACTTGTAACGGGAACTCGTTTCAAAATTGGCAAGGAACGAGGAACGAGCTTTCGTTCCTATTTTGGAGAAACGTGTACAACACTGATTTTTTCTTTGGAATCAGCTGGCGTATCATGGTAGGACTGACGGCTCGCCTAAGATAGGCGTCATCATTAAATTCGAAGAGTTATATCGACAAAGTGTTTCGTCATTCCTTATTTTGGCGTTTTTTACTGGGTGCATGGTCTCTAAAGAGGGCGCATGCCAGTCACAACTTTTCAGACGAGGGCAAGTGTCACCTTACCCGGCGTTTTCGTCGGTCTCAAGGCAAGCTTTGTCGCTCCGAATCGCAGCCTCCCCCTCGGGACTTCCCATTGATTAAGATGGGAGGGAACGCAGCAATCTGGCGCCCTACTTCCTAGAAACCATTCTCGCATCTCACTTTTTTTTGTAAAGCAGTGCAGTCAGCTGCCCTTTAAACGAGGTCATGGTCGTAGTGGCGACGTACTAGTTATGAGGTTTTTCGCGCCGATGCTACACAAGTGATGAGGCACGCCGTGGTGGAGGGCTCCGGATTAATTTTTACCACCCCGGGACTTTTAACGAGCGCCGAAACCTCGAACGAACCGGCGTTATTGCTTTTCGCCTCCATCGCATTGGCGATGTAGAAAGATGGTGCCTATCAGAAGAAGAGGACACAAACGTTAAGAGAAAGTTACTATGAAACTTAAACTCATTAAAAATACCATCAAATCAGGGTAAACAAAATGTTTTGGAACTTAAAAGATTTTTCGAGTGAACTTCCACAATAAACTTCGAAAAAAAACGTTGAAATTGAAGTCAAACAGAAAGTGATGCGTAGTTTCAGAAAAAAAATGTTTAAGAAGCTGCTTTTGCTTAAAGGGGATATGCAGACAAAGTACATGTTTGTTCTATTCAAAAGAGTTCGTGTTTTGCAGTGCCCCCCGCACTTCTCTGGCAGCAAACGATGAAGTATTTACTAAGAAATTAATCAATTCAGGTAAAAACTTTGATTCACTCGCCAAATCGTGTGTTTTTGTTGCGTCTGCCATGAAGTCACAAGGGCAGGTATTCAAACGAACTTCCAGTGGTACATTAGGCTCTGCAGTCTTGCTTGCAGTTAGTCCTTCCAGATGGCGCTGCCATACTGAGCCGCTCGGTATGGTAGCTCAGCTACAAAAATATGCAGGGAGGCAGAAATCCAGATAAGTGGGTCGAAATTCAAAACCAACTTGAACGTAAACAAATAAACGTGTACACTTTTCCTGAGACTCTCCACCGAGACCTAGAAGCACCACCTGTCAGAGACAATTATGTCTAGGAAAGAAGCAACAGCACCGCAGGAATGAAGAGAGGGGGAGGTGTTGGCATGAATGTTAAACAAATGACCGACTGGCAGAGAGTGTACGAAAGCTGTAAAGATTATCTATGAATTAGAGGCACCATAGCGGGGGAATACATGGTTAGGAGTTGTGTATCTGTGGACCGGCAGCTGAGTGACGGAGGAAAATGAGGAATTGGTAAACTGTTTGAGGACAGATTTAAACGAGTTCAAAGGTTCGGATGAAATAATCTTAGTTGGAGATATGAAAGCATACAAAGGAGATTTGGATGGATACACAGGTCACAACGGTTTTCTAGTGATAGATCTATGTTAGAAAAACCGGCTTCTAATACGGAACACGGAAAACAAGTGTGACAGACAAATACCGTGGGAAAGCGGTAACAGACAGTCCAGCATAGACTATAGTCTAGTCTCTGGGATCAGTATACGAAAGGTTGCGGGAAATGATAGATGAAAACGAAACAGACCGCTTAGAAAGCGACCACAAGCGATTTACCTTGCGCTTTGGAGGGGAAACTCGGGCAAATTTAGAAATCGGTATGAGCGGAGGAAATAATTTGAACGATCAACAGTAAAAGGTCATCGCTGATATGCTCGAAAACGAAGTCATTACAGACAAAGAAAGAAATTGGGATTACGAAGCAATGATAGTGTTCATAAAGAGTAAGATGAATAAAGCCAAGCAACGAAACCGAAGCCGAGAAGTTGGGGGAATAAGGAAGTAAAAGAGGCTATTGACCAGCGAAAAAAGGTTTCGAGAGAACATAGAGAGGCAAAAAACACTTGCATAGAATTGGAGGTAGTGAAGGAAAAATGGGATATCTACCAGGGGAAAAAACTAGAAACGCAGAAAATGGTACAAGGAAAGATCAAGCGCAAAAGCGAACAATGGACGGTAGAAATACGGAAGAAGGACAAAGCGCATCCAAGAGGTTTCGGAATCATGTGAAATTACTAAGCTGAAAAAACGATATCCATTAAAAATTCTGGATTGATGAGGAAAAGAAACATTAAAAAGGAGAGTACGCGTTGGCACTTATTCATCGAGTGATTAGTGAGAAGTTTAGGGCAATAGAGGTAGGGAGGCCTGCACCGATAAGATCACCGCGACAGAAGACTGCGGAAAGGGAAATAAGTTTTGATTGGAAAAAAGCAGTGCAAACGTTTTCCCCCAAAACAGCAGTGGGCCCGGACGGAAAAACAATGCAACTGATAAACCTGCTTCGACCTGAAAGTAAGGCATCGTTTATGAGGGTAATAGATAAGGTGATACAAACCAAAAAATACCAGAGGACTGGCTAGAAAGTAGGATGAATTTAATATATAAGGGCAGAGGAGACAAAGTCAGTATTGATTCATACAGACCACTGACAGTAACGTCAGTGGTGTATAGATTCGTAATGCAGGCGATAAAATCAGAAATTCAAGCATGGATGGAAGAAAATGAAATTCTTGGGGAACTGCAGAATGGATTTAGACAAGCCAGGCGACTGGATGACAGTTTGTTCGTGATAACGCAATGCATTGAAATTGCGAAAGCACAGAGTAGACCATTATGGATTACGTTCTTGGACATTAAAGGGGCATAGGACAACGTAGACAGAGAACTGCTGTGGAGAATGCTTATACTCCAGGGATTAGATGACGAGTTAATACCGTTCCTTATAGCAATCTATAAAGGTAATAGAGTGCACATGACATGGTAAGGACAGAACAGTGCACCACAGGAGAACACCCATCGAGAACTGAAACAGGTATGCCCTTTGAGCCCAAAACTGCTTATGCTTTACATGGCAGGGTTAGAAAAGAAAGTGGAAAAAATTCAATTAGGGTTCAACATAACGTATATGCTGCAAGGCGAAGTGGTAAAACAGCGTATTTGGGGAATTTTATACGCAGACAACATTGTTCTTTTAGCTGATAACCAGACCCATATTCAACGGCTCATAAATCTTAGCGGCCGGGAAGCCACTGATCTCGGGTTAAATTCTAGCGCCGAAAAATCGGGAATAATGGTTTTCAATGACACTAGCACTGACACAGTGCCGATTCGGCATGCTGAATTACCGAGAGTGAAGGAATATAAATATTTGGGAGTGTGGGTAAACAAAGGTGATAACTACATAAGAACTCACGAGAAGCAACTTAGGGGTAAGGGAAAGCGAAACGCAACTCTAATGAAGCATTGAGCTTTGTGGTGGTATAACAAATATGAAGTAGGGGGAGGAATATAGAAAGGAGTAATGGTTCCTGGTCTCACATTTGCGAATGCTGTGCTCTGCTTAAAATCATACGTTCTAGCGGGCGTTGAAGTTACCCAGAGAACAGTAGGCCGTTTGGCCATAGGCGCGCATGTAAAAACAACTAACGAAGCAGTTCAGGGACATATGGGCAGGGCGTCGTTTGAAGTTCGACAAGCGGAGAGTAAAATGTTTTGAGAGGAGGTTGAGAGCAATGGATCTTCGTAGGTGGGCAGCTTAGGTTTTTGGTGCCTATACTTGAAAAGCGTGGACACGCAGTGGCTAAGGAAGACTAGAAGGCTAACGATGGTATACGGAATAAACAGTGGAGAATCCAAAACAGCCAAGGTACCCAAACAGAGGCAAGGCAGATCGAAAAGAATAAATGGAGAGAAAAAATTGAAGCTAGAACGTCGTTAGAGATGTACAGAGCTGAGAAATTGGACATTAGAGAGGAAAATTTATAGGGTAATTCCCAAAGCAGTGCTTTTCTTTTTGAGGCTAGAGCAGGTTTCTTCCGAACTGAGAGCTTGGTGGGGAGGTGTTCACAAAATGAAGGGGTACGCATGGTCTGCGGAAAAGAAACAGAAACTATACGGCACATAGTGTTAGAATGTGAGGGTATCCATCCAAATCTACATGAGGGAAATATTCGGCTTCCAGAAGGCCTTGGATTTAAGGGTAGCACAAAGGGAGTTAGCTTCAAGGCTGTCGAGGCGGCGAAAAGTACATAAGAATGCTGGAGGACAAAAAGCAAAGAGGTGAATATGGCCTAGGACAGCTAATCCTGTAACAGGAATAGTACGTATTTTGAGCGCAATAAGTTTTTGTGCCTGCCCTAAGAGCAGCGTTAGTATTAAACGAAGAGTGTAAAACATAGGTGTATTAGTCTTTTTTGTAAGATTACACGTCATCACACCGCTACAAAGGGGAGACCAATATCAATCATCATCATCAGCGGACCGTTGTCCGCCGTTGCTTCGTTTTTGACCGTACTTGCACCTGGCTTGTTTTTGTTACGGTAAAAACTCATCGTCTCGTGAAACATGGGGTATGGTTGACAAACAGGGTCCCGTAAGGCAGCGTCGTTTACGTCAGTCCGCCAGTATCGTGTAAGAGAACTCCAAAGCGACGGACTGCGTTTCTTAAGCCTTAATTCGCATGCCGACCCAATTCTTTCCCGACTAAATCGGCTATCAGACACTACCTGTTTCGCATTCACTACATCATCATGATGGCTTAAAGGCTCTCGCATTTCTTCATGTTAGTATGCGCGTCATCGAGGACTACATTATATACGATGAGATAAAAATTTCTGGCGGTTAGGCAGTCGGTTGAACAGAACAAATTTATATAATTTGTTTGGTGACGCTTCCTGTAAAACCGTATGGAAGCTGTTTTCTGCAACAATGCTCGCCTTGTAGAAGCCCATGTATTCACCGTGGATAGGAATTACTCGTCGCCTACAACTCTGCGATTAAGTAGCTTATTATGACAGGCAAATAGAACTCAGCGTAACGCTTCCGTCGTTTTAGAGGCCAATTGTCGTCTCATTTGTTTCAGTATAGCACGCACAAAGCGCGAGTTACAACCGTCTTCTCCAACAGAACCCCTCCCGTAGTAGCTCATGTATTTATAGTAGAGGAAAATTCCGAATTGTTTACCAGTCGATGGTGAACTAAGTAGTTGCGAATGCCACCGTTCGCCTTGAAGTCGATTTTCCTGCTCCGAGAGGGAAAGTTTGTGTACGATTCCAAGGCGACCTGTGGAATTCGCAATATGGCAAGTAGATGAAACTGGCCGTAATAATACAGTCGTCATAGCGGTCAATTGCAGTGTGATCTTTACTACATTAGTTTGATCTGCATTATATTCTCTCCACATTGAACTGAGTGCTACAGAGCCCTCGGGAGAACGTTGGCTAGGCCGCAAACCGTATTTTGTATACCCGAGCCAGGCACTATTGAGCCATAGAGATGTATCGGTATGCACCTTCGCCTTAAAACCTCTAATTCAACAATTCAAATAACTACGAAAAAAATGATTACGGTATAAACTTCCACCAAATGTGGGGCTCGTATTTGTACATTAGAAATTACGGCGCTGAAGGTGAGAAAATAACTTTGACGTGACACAGGATATCACGCGTCGAGCACCGACAGTTGCGAGATTCCGCGGGCGCTGGACGAGATTCTTCTGGATCCAGCTGCTCAGCCCACTCGACCCGGACTCGTCGCCTCGGGCATACCGCCTGACTGCCGAAGTGGGAAATGGCAGCCCTGGTAGCCCCCATCCGCAACTGCCTAGGATTTCGTTTGCTTTTTTTCATAAATTTCACAGCGCCCTCCCCTCCACTAGGAGCAGATGAATTCAATACAGACGCGCAACAACAACACTTTCAGCAACAACACGTGCTGTACCAATCTGCGTTTGTTTATGTGTCGGCTAACCGCGTTGCGGAAAACGCAGAAGAGAAAAAAGACCGGTTCTCGAGCGTGGGGAGAGCAACGGCCGTGAAGGCCGGGGCAAGCATGGGGGAAGTCAGCAGATAGCGCCACCGAGCGTCGACAACCTTGTCCGCCGTTGGAAGGGAGCCAGACGCCGACTACTCTCTGGCGTTCGCGGCTTGCTAGCGCTGTCAGGCAACGCAAACCTTCCCGTGTGGGTCGGTCTTTGACTGGCGTTACGCACGGCACAAGACGGACGATTCGATTTCCACTGCTTTGCGGACTGCTGCAAAAAGCGCGCTACCGAGTGAACCACATCCCCGGTACGTGTCTTTCTCGTGTCACAATGTGCTCGACTTTATTCACTCAGCATTCAGAAAGGGCGGTCAGTCCATTTTTTCCCTCCTTTCTAACAGTTAGCCTCAAATGCACTGTTTTTAGTTCGCAGTTTATTCCGAGTTATTGTCGTCGATGCGCTACTACATTTTAGTCAAGTCTGTACAGTGCTGCGCTATAGTTTGCGTGCTACGAACGTTGAGTTCCCGGGACGCTTTGTTATACTACGCCAACGACGGCGAAAAAACACGCCGGCGGATCTGAAGTCTGTGTTGTTGACGGGAGCGTATATTGACAGGTGTGCGTGTGCGTGTGTGCATGCGCGTGTGTAAATGTAGGGCCATTGTCTCCTGCATTTGCGACTCCTCCCCAATCGTGCCCACAGTGCCGCCGTCATGTGCATTGGTTGACCCAAAAAGGACGCCAAATTTTTGTGAGCAAATGATAGTTTCGTTTGAGCTGCACCTCCTATCGAACGTTCGCACCATCTGCAATCTCAAAGCAGTGTTTCTTGACCGGACAACTACAGCATTCGCAGGATGGGGCACTCAAAGATTTCGCCTTACTTTAAGTGCCTCACAAGACGCACGGACAACAGCTTCCGCTTCGACGCCAAGTCTTTTGGAAACGCGTGTGTGACCATACGCACAAATTTTCGCCATGATATCGCGTTGCCCCTCGAGCGCACCGAAATGAGAACCGCCGCCTGCTGTTAGCCAAGCAAATTGCAGACACGCCCTCCTCTCTTTTTCAGCGGTCGTCATTTTCCGCTCCGTGCATTTGGACACCCTTATGAAAGTTCTGAAGTCAAAAATAAAAACAGGAGCGCTGATAACTGCTCCCTTCTCACCAGCACCGTCCTGACTTCATAGCGGCGATAAAAAAGGTCAGATCATACGGTCTATGGGTGTTCCTAAAATTCATCCTTTCAATATATAAATAGAGATAGAGGGAGAGAGAGAAACGTTTAATTGAGCCTTGAAAGGTCCCTTAGTGGGAAGTTGTAACCGGCGTACCGGTCGCGTCGCCTCTGGCTCCTGTTTTTAATCGTTCTCTTAGCACGGGTATCTTTCCAAAGCTTTGTCATAAAGGCATAGTTGCCCCAATTTCAAAATAGGTGAGGGTACTAACACGTTCAACTACCGCAAAATTTCATTGCCGCGTAGTTCTGCAAAGGTTTTCGAAACAACTGCGTGCCACTTCCCCTCAGATAATCCATCTCAAATCTTAACGGCTCAGCAACGTGGTTTTTTATTGGTGGTTCTGGGAAAACAAACATCTGCTCATTCTTAAACTATGCGTCCCCTATGCTTTCCCTATGAACGCAAAAGTAGGCAAGAAGCAACTGGAGGACAGGTCAGTTGGAAACTTTGGGATAGACAATCGCAACAGTCGAGCAGATACAGCGATGGAGTAGAGGAGATGCAGTGATGGCATTCGCGGAGAGAAACAGCCTGAGGTTAATGAACACGTTCTTCTACAAACGCAAGAATAGGTATTGGACATAAAAAATTCTTGATGGTGCAACAAAACATGAGATTGACTTCATTTCAAGCGACAACCCTGGTATTGTGCAGTACGTAGAGGTGCTCAGCAAGAATTGCAACAGCGACCAAAGGATGGTTAGCCCTTTGATGGCCAGTGTTGCCCAGGAGCAACAGTTCAAACAACATTTTTTTCTCTCACACTTTGTTTTTTTTTTTCGACATTTAACATCATCTGTTGACACACAAAGGTTCCGGGACCTTCAAAAATTAAAAAAAGAAAAGGAAGCAGGTACCTTCGTGTGCCAAAGAAGTCTTCTTTATGCGTGCCAACTCGCAGGGAACCCGGGGGCTCATGGGCTAGTGGCAGGTAAGCGAAATTAAGCAATTTCGTTGTTAATACAAATGATAGCAATACAAACTCCACGTTATTGTCTTCACTTTAACCATAAATCGTGCTGCTCAAGGTAGCTTTCTTGTTCAACTGATATTTGGGCAGCCAGTGCCCAGTGTTTCCCAGTTTTCAGTCGGTCATGGTGTCCGTCCTAATGAACCAGTTCTTTTTATGACTTCATCTCTGTGATGCCGGAAGTTCTTTTAGATCACCAGAAATGTTTTTATAATCTTAAGCAAAAAATTAAAGTTTTGGGTATCAAAGGGTTTAGATGAAAGGAAAGGCTGAATATCTAAAGAGAAGGATGGAAACGCGTGAAAAGTAAAAAAAAAAACAGCATAGAGTCAGCCTCAGTCAGAGCCAGGATGGAGGAGTTTAAAATAACTCTTGGAAACAAATTTGCCCTTCTAAACGAGGAGAATGAGGACAGTGTAGGCAGACTGAATGCCAACCTAACAACGAAAATCACAGAATCTGCATTAGCTGTGGGAAAAGCAGCTTGTAGAAAAAAAACTGGAAAACTAAGAAAACTAAGGAACTAATTGCGAAACGTAAGAACACGAAAGGGTCAAGTTCGGTGGATCAAGTTGAGTTAACAGAGCTGTCTAAATTTTTTAACAGAAGTATAACAAACTGCATTCGTGCATATAACATGGCAGTGATGGAAAAAGCGCTGCAAATAGGAAAAAGCTTGAAAACAACTAAGAGGAAGCTAGACATCGGCAAAGACAAAATGGAAGGACTGAGACACGAGCAGGGTGGCATTGAACATTACATAGATGAGACAACAAATTTCGAGTTAAAACAAAAATAGCGCAATACACATTTAGGTTTCTAGAATATTCATTTATTGAGTTCCATTTGGTGCGAATATCGCGAAAATTGATATTATGTATTTTAATGACGTCGAAAGGTGCCTCTTTTTTACACATTTTAATTTTTTGGTGCCAATTATAAAGCAGAATTTTGAAAAGTTTGCTTGCCAGTGCAATGAGCAGGGTACGAAATGTTCAGCAGGTCCCTTGTAAAAAAGTCTGAAAACTATAGGGCTTACCCTTAATGCTGACGCGTAAAAAATAATTAGAATGGCTACTTTTCAACAACATTGCTATCGCTACTAATTTTGAGAAATATTTTCTAAAAAAATGTAAGTATGACAAGCTCAATTTTTGTGAATCCAACAGAAAAGTTTAGAAATATTTGGCCTGAAAATTACAAAAATTCAGAAAAATTTTCTGCTTTGTTTTACAGGTCACCAAAATTGCCACACCATGCAATTTCGAAAATAGCGCTGCCAGATCACGTCGTAAATATTTTTTACTAAACCAACTGTAGTGTTTCCCAATAACATAATGTCAGTTACATGGTGAGGATGCAGTGTTTTACACAATAACAAAGATTAAGCAAAAACAAAACATGGTCATGGCACCACTTTGACATTCTTTATCTGAACACTCGAACAAGTATTCACACAATATCTCGTTTCACGTGCGCACTGGATCCGGAACCTGTTATCTGTGTCCATGTAAGCAAACTGCAGGCGCATTGTCCTCTTTATCAGCGGTTATCATTTGCCGCTCTGCGCATCTGCACACCCTGACCTAATCGGAAAGTTAAAAATGAAAACTATAGTTCTGATACCTGCTCGCTTTTAGGCATCACTGTTTCGGACGCCATAGCGGGAATTAAAAAAACCGAGATGGTCCATGCGTGCTGATGGAATTTCCTTATCTATACCTATAAAATGAAGTGCCCGACTGACTGACTGACTGACTGACTGACTGACTGACTCATCAACGCTAAGCGAAAACTGCTACATCTAGAGACTACTAGAGGAGTACAATTTTGGAAATTGTACTCCTAACCGAGGGAAAGGGGGATATTGTTTTTTCTTAAATTCGTGGTTCCCCCGTTGACATTTTCAACTGCTTTTTGCTGATATATGTAGCCCTTAAGAACATCTAAAAAGTAGTTCTTGGGTTTCGCCCTAACCAACACTATTGATTCCGCATTCCGGAAAAAAAATTGGTGTTCTTAAAGATTCTCAAATAAATCTTTCACCGATTCATTTATCCAACTGATTTTCGCTAGCATATGTTACTTCTACAAATACGGTCAGGCATTTTTAAGGATTTCGCCCTGCGCCGCCGCTAAAGGGGCCAAACTGTTTTTTTACAAACGACACGGCTGTCGAGCCAAAAAGCCCTAACAGGTGATGTCCAAGCCTAGCCAAACTGCTCTTTCAAACGGTTTCAGATTTCATGAGCACATTTTTATTACGGTGTTGGAGGTCAATATTGCTGAAAATTTTAAAAATTCCACTGTGGGGAGAGTGAAAAGAGGTAAAATTGTTTTTCAGATATTAATTTTTTTATCGCACGCCATTTGAGATATTCAACTGGTTTTAGTTGAGGTGGCTAATTTACTCAGGTATCTAAACACTGTTCTACAGCATTGTTCTATGACACCCGCCCAGTAGAAGCAAGGATGATTCCTGGAAAACACTGTGTCTTTACACATTCGTCAATAACCACACAGCCAGTTGATATATCGCATTCGTTCTTGAGTGAAAATTCTACCTATACCATTGCCCAAAAATCAATTTCAAGATTTTTTCCTAACATGCGTATAAAAAGGCGAGCGAGATTTTTTCATTCACCCCCCTCTGGACGTAGAATTGAGTTGAAGTGCTAGCTATCTGTTGGCACTCACTGCAACCGCGCGCCTCCCGTAGGAGCCCTGTCATTTATCATAAATCTGAAAGTTAAGACGGACCGGTAAAAAGCGCAAAGGTTAGCGTTCGCCATCTCTTGGGACTTCATGCAACCTCGCCCCTCCCGTAGGTAGCCCGTGTTACTTATCATAAAACTGTACCGATAAGCATCGTTCATATCAGCTGAGATAGCACTTTCCATGAGGAAGAATACCCCTCACCCAGTCGGCCTCAATTGTTTGTTTCCAGCGCAATCTCCTGCCGCATTCAAGTTGTGTTTACAACCTGGCACTCTTCCTCATATCATATTAAGAGGGCAAGCTAAACAACCTCCCCCTTCTTCCATCCACTCTCCCCACCCATGAGCTGTGGGAGAACCTGGTGACTAACAGCGATCTAGTGTCCACACAATTCTTCCTCCACACCGAAAGCTGCCCGCTGATCACATGGCTTTCTGAATTTGGGAAGCACTCCTACTTCACCGGCTCATAAAACGTTTTTGACTCACTTACTCACTCGCTCGAGCGCACCATCTTCATGCAATTTGTTTAGCGAGAATTGCAGTAAAGCACGAGTGCAAGTCGTTTTACATTACCACGACGCGCCTGCAGTTGCAGCTCCTGTATTGACAGCAGGCAGCAGCTGCTGAGTGTGTAGCACTTCACGATGAACTAGCCAAATATGACAACTATCAAATAAATGAACACCTGTTATACCCATTATTGTCACTAATATAATGGCCCACCCGGGCACAGCTGGGTACTACTGCTAGTTTATTATAAAGGGATGTTATTTATCTAGTTTACTATAAAGGGATGTTATAAAGGCAGGGAAGATTATTATAAAGAGTTGTCGCACTTCTTCTGGGTTAACTCTTTAATGTTCTGCTTCGCACGGGTATATTTCCAATGAAGCTTTGGAAAAGAGGAATAGTTGCTCCCATTTTTAAAATTAATGATGCTTCCATACCAACCCAGTACTGTACAATAGCCTTGCTTCGACGCTTCGAAAAACGTGTGAAGCGTTTGTGCGTCAGTGCCTCTCAGCTAATATAAATGTTTAAAGGCTCAGCAACATGGCTTTGTAATAAGGCGTTGTGTGGAAACAAACATCTGCTCGCTCTAGAACTATGTGTTTACTGTGGTATCCAACAGAAGTAAGGTGCATTGTATCCATTTGGACCTATCAAAACCATTTGACAGAGTCCACCATGAATTTTTTTCATGAAGGATATAACATTACGGGGTCTATCGCCTGCGCAGTGTAAATGCAGGTTCTGTTTTCATCAGCGTGCCAAAATTAAGTGCGTATTGATGATGTATGGTCCCATCCTTTACCCTGACTTCCTGAGTGCCGCAGGGTTCGGTAGTAGGCCCACTTTTAATTCTCGTATTATTAATGATCTGGTCAACTTTTTTATTTCGTGTTTTCAGAAAACGTCAAGCTGTTTTCAAATTCATTCAACAGGCGAGCTGTAAACACTTCAGGCGGATATTTCTAGCATCTGGTAGTCGTGTACAAAATCTCCTTGCGGTTAAAGCATATAAAGTAAAGTTTATTACCCTGTCAGACCCGCGACGGTGGCTCAGTGGCTAAGGCGCTGTGCTGCTGAGCACGAGGACGCGGGTTCGATTCCCGGCCCCGGCATCCGCTTTTCTGGTGGAGGCGAAAAGCGAAAACACCCGTGTGTACGAGATTTAGGCGCACGTTAAACATCCCCAGATGGTCAAAATTAATCCGGAGCTTTCCACTACGGCGCACCTCATCGCCTGCGCTTCGTCGGCGCGTTAAACCCTACAATCAACCATCAATTACCATGTCAGGACTGCAGGTGCCCACTATATTTCGTGCCTGAACGCATCTGGGACTTTGGTGCACTTATTGTAATAAGAATTCGAACTACACGTCACGTCAATTCGCTATGGCGATTTTAAACAACTACGTGTAACTTCGCGTGTTAATATATCCGTGATAGTATATTTTCGCGTGTTAATAGCTCCGTAATAATATATTTCGTTCATATTTTAATTGGTACCATCACGTCTAAACGTTCATCCCGTTCCACAGAACTGACACGAAAAAGTCGTACCACGTAACTAAATCAGTTCAAAACCGTTTGGTTAAAATTACTTAAGACTGGTGTTTCAGAGAAGTATATTATGAATCCAACTCTGATAAATACAATTCGTGTCAGCCACGCAGAAAGCAGAAACACACGAGTGTTGCTGTGACGCCACATTTTTTATACAAGCTCGTAAGTGGTCATTTTGATGCTCCTTAGTTATTATATACTATGTTTAATTACATGCCCGTCCACGTGTTAGAATGCCACTGCACTTTATTTGGCCCTAATATGGTGCGTAGGGAATTGTCTTCAGACCACACACACGTTCTGAGCAATGTTGTCCTTCCAATTGAAATATTTAATCATTTATTTCCAAACAACGACACCACCGATTGCCGGTAAAGGGCAACCGGCAGCCGAAGGACTTGGGAATTGTGTGATCTTTCAGTTAAAGTAAAAGTCATTTTACCTTTCCTGTGTATTCGAAGGAACACTAAACTGTAAAGGAGTCCGCCTATATGGGTGAATTAGAGTGTAGTAAATACAAATAGGCCACTTATAGCTCAGTAATTGATAATTAACGTAAAAAATGCCAGAAGCGAGGAAACGGGCGTCGTTGCCCTACGCAGTGCTTCGCGCTGCATTCTATGACATTAACAGTATACAACGGTGAAGTGCGGGATTGGTGGAGCTGGCCTAAGCGTTTTTCTGAAATATACACTGAGCCACCAGCGACATCTAAATGAAAAATAGATATACGCAGGCGATTTTGCTCGTCATGTGCGTTTCAAAGGACACTCTGAACATGAAATATACAATAGGACGCCTCAGCCCAGACGGTACCTTTTGTTTCCGTTTCGATTTCGTCTAAATGTTGTTCCCTGCGTACGAGCGCAACCACCATATGCATGCGTGTGGAAGAACGCTATAGAGCCTACCGTACCTACTTACCCTTGCGCCTACGTACGCAACAGCCAGGGGCAAAAGCAGAACTTTTTAGTGCGATAGGCTTGAGACAAGACGGAAAACAACGGCATTTAGCAATTGCGAATGCCTTCTCTGCACCTGTTTCAGCCGTCGGCGCTTCCTTTGGAAAATTTCGCCGATGTCAACACGCCCCACCTGGAGGGGAGCTGGGCTTGATTACCAACTTTCCTGATCGCCGAAATAGTAACATGGTGTCAAAGATAATATTTTATTGCGATTGGGCGCAGCTTACAATCTTTGCGATTAACGGGAAAGCCGATGGAGGAATGGGTAAACAATCGAGCAAAACTTTAAAGGTGGCCCCTTACTGTAGGAACCTTGTGACGTGCTTCTCCAAGTTACGAAAAAAAACTAAAATGGAAGCAGGGGGAGGGGGGAGGGGGAGGGATGCCAGCTTTTGGTTTTTATTTGTCAGCAAACAAACCATTTTTCTTCAAACAACAGCCGATAGGGTAAGACATGTATTAGCTTTTAGGTAACAAAAAAAGTTTTCAGCCTTAAGTACCCTTTCCATTATTCATTACCTGAAATGAGAATTTCCCAGTTGACGTTTTCGTTATGTCTACGCCTGTGAAGTACTGAACATGGCTGTATTCGTGGAACGCATAGTTCTGCTCTTGGGTGTCGCTCCATTTCTGGGCGTCGCTCCCTTTCGGCTTAACCTGGTGTGGAAGCCATAACGCAAGGGGTGCTTCATGACCTGCTTGGAACTCGTTTCACAGCTTTTGCTGTGGGCCCGAGACGCATTTGTTATGTTGAAAAGCAAAAACGGAGAAAAGCTCACCGGACGAAAGATATTCGGCGTTCAATAACAAACTAACACATTATGCATAATGTGTATCACGTCACACAGCACGTGTGATAATTATTTTAATGAAGGCAAGCATGTCTTTCAGCCAGCACTCAATCCTTTTACAGAGCTCGCACTAATCGTATTATTCATCTCCTACAGATAGCTCTACAGCAATGCGGAGGACAACAAATGAAGGTGCCAATGATGCGGCGGCCTTGGCGCTGGAACTTAAAGAAATCGCGC
This sequence comes from Haemaphysalis longicornis, assembly GCF_048455015.1. Lineage (NCBI taxonomy): Eukaryota > Metazoa > Arthropoda > Arachnida > Ixodida > Ixodidae > Haemaphysalis > Haemaphysalis longicornis. Next base: position 95,153,772 of record NW_027526335.1, read on the forward strand.
ACCGTGAGCTTGGAGAAACACCCGAAATAAAGCGAGAGGCTCTCGAACAGCTTCGGAAGCTGTTATCAGGTGAGTTCAGTGCAGTAGAAACACAAGAACAAAGATTAGAAGTGCTACATGGCAAATGAAAGTAATTGATCACCAGTATAAAAAGCAAATGAATCACCAGGTGAGCCAGTAACAAGAATCATTTTTCGCCCCGTTCCCGAACCAGCAGCGCACGGATGAGAGAGACACACCCCGATAACACAAACAAGGCAGGGTTTGCAATTCAGGAAGCGCATACTCCTACATATGCCCGCCATGTGTTCCACCAAGTGAAAACCAATTCGCGACCCATGGCTCACCCTCGATTTTGTTATTGTTGGAATATTGATCCATGAACTCGGCTTAGAAGAGGTGCGTGTTGTGTGCAGAGAAAAGGTTGTATTTGTTTTAGAGACCTACTGTATAGCGAAGGGCACCCACTTTTTATTCTTGTAAGCTCTAAAGAACGTCTTACCCCAAATCCTTATATGTGTCGTTTTGTTCCACTTTCAATATCAGTTGCGCCTCCATTGTCACATTTGCTTCGTTGCATTGAACATAAATGTGGCGCTGGTTCGCCTTTGCATTATATTTTTACTGAGAAAATAATGTTTTCTTCTTCAGCACTTAGAGCGGTGTGCCTTGACCAAAGATCTTCTGTTCCACACCTTCCAGGTGATCCTTCACTGCACAGCCCCACGGATGACGCATTTCTTACGAAGTTCCTTCGTGCTCGCAAGTACGACGTGGACAAAGCCTACAAAAACATTAAGAAATACTTTCAAGCTCGGAAAAATCAACCGGATTTGTTTACCGATTTAAATCCTTCCTCTATCGCTTTCAACGTCGTCTGTCGTAAACATCAATTGGTGACCCTCTCCCATGGAAGAGACCCCAATGGCATTCCTGTCGCAATGGTGAAGCCTGGTACGCTCAGTTTTTCTCTCTCTGCACTACAACAATTTGCTCAATAAACCAAAGCATGTTGGAAAACCAATGGTTCGTTGTTGCTAGAAGGTGTCATGAGAATAAGAGATTATGGTGAGGTATATGATAGTGAGGCGTAACTTTCGAGACATTTACATACTGAATAAATGAAAGAAGTCACGTTTGGTTCGCTTCCGCAAAACACTGCACAATGTGTCTTGCACATTCATTACTTCGGAGGAAACTGAGAGGGCGTGTCAATTGTGTCTTGCTCTTATACTATCTGCAAGTTTAACGTAACACTCTCATGGCCCGGATTTCCTGAATGGCTGTTAGTCACTGTGCCCGAAATACGGTGTAGAATTATAAGAAATGATATCAACGTATTGGCGCCTCAGTGTGCACCAACATACATAGCTAGAGGTTTGCCACAAATGCCTTTTCGTTTAAATGGGAATTGTGCGGGCTGAAGTAATTCAGAACCAACCATATATACCCATGGTTTGCACAAGCTACACTGTTCACAGCGGTAGCGGCAGAAACCGGGGCCTTCATTTCGCTTTGTAAAATGGGGTGCTGCTCAATGAGCCAATAAGTTGTGAACCATGCCTTTAGCACTCACGGATGACTTTACAGAAACTGCGAAGGCAACATACAGCTTCGCCTATTTCAATAGATGTCATGTCGTAGCACCAAACATTTCAATGTGAGGGCAAAGACTACTAGAAAAACAAAGGGAAACAAGGTGGCGCATAAGTAGCTTTGTGACGCTTTCTTACTAATGTGATCGTTTACTGATGTGATTGTTTGCACTACGGAAAGTTTATGTACACTCATAGACAATTCAAATACGAACCGCGGAGGACACGGCCGAAGATACCGGTGCCATCACCTGGCAGCAGCCCTGGAAAACGCACGGGCATACGCTGTTAAGACGCCGGGAGCGAGGGTGCGTGCCCCACTGCAATATGCTTAGAGTTTCATACTAATACATATTAGCATAAAACTCTATGGCACTATGTCGCCCTTTCCTCGCTCGCATGCTTTGTCGCCATGCCGCAAGAGCACTGCAAGCACTGAAAGTAACACCGCCGCTGCAGCTGAAGGTGTTGGTCGCGTTGAGAGCAGTGCGGCGCGTAATTGCCTGCAACTACGGCCAGTGCTTGCGTGGGAAACACCCGCCGCGGTGGCTCAGTGGGTTGCGCTGCTGAGCACGAGGTCGCGGGTTCGATTCCCGGCCGCGGCGGCCGCTTTTGTGATGGAGGCGAAAAGCGAAAACGCCCGTGTGTACGAGATTTCGGCGCACGTTAAAGATCCCCAGGTGGTCAAAATTAATCCGGAGCCCTCCACTACGGCGCGCCTCATCGCCTGTGTTGCGTCGGCGCGTTAAACCCAACAATCATTTGCGTGGGAAACGCGTGCACGCTCTCGTAAGGGATACTGTTGAGCTCATCATGCTTTCTTGAAGAAAACTAGCGCTCAGAAATGGAGACAAAATAAATGCATGCCGCCTAACGTTTGACGGCACTGCAATGTTTCGCGTTCGTGGCGCAGTGGCTCGGTAATTGAACAATGAGCTGGCCGCCAACAATGCGCCTTTGTTTAACGGAGTCATGGCTGAGTCATTTCGCGGATTCGGTGCTTGTAGCAAACAATGGATATACCAGCAGAATTCGCCTCCAAAATATGAATTAACTGCAAACATTGTGTGCGCTGGGAAAATTACTGGCAAAATTCTAATATTGCCAAAAATCAAGAATATAGGCAGGTCCAACCATTCTAAGGTCAGTTGCCCTTGCACAACGATTTTGGCGGCTCGATTTTTTCGTGTTTTGTTTGCAGGCACCTCAGTGCTTGTACAAATCTGCGGAGCTGGCAGCACTGAGCATGGTTTGGGCGTGACCCAGGTGTCCATCGTTTTTTGCTCAGGTTACTGCACCCCATTAGCAAAGCTATGTCGCCAGTGTGACGCCGGCACACACGGGGAGCAGGCGCTCGTGAGAGCCGAGCACACAGTGGCCGCAGATACTATCTCGCGCCGCATCGCTGACAATTGTTTTCAGCGCTCCAGCGGCATGGCGACAAGGCAAGCATGCGAGCGAGCAGAGGGCATCATATCGCAGTGGTACACATAGCCTCGCTCCCGACATCACCACTGCAAATATCCGTCCGTTTTCCACGGCCGCTTCCAGGTGACGGCTCCGGTATCTTCAGCCGTGCGCTCCGCGGTTCGTATTTGAATTGCAAGACGAACCCTCAGATTGGTATCCCGGTTAAATGTCTTATTTAGAGGTGTACCAATATTCTAAACTTAGAATACTTCGCGTATCGTACTTACCTACTCGATTCTATTCGCTGCGCAATATCACGAATTGAAGTATTCGAAGTTTTCGCATAATAGAGCAATAAATGTTGATTCAGCCACACGACATGGAAACTTTTGAGCTTTACCGCACGTATAATGCTTTTGGGTTACCTTTTTTCATAACGTAAAATAACGTAAAAATAACGTTTGCATAATGTTTTATTGAGCCGGTGAAGTGGGAGTGGTTCCCAATTTCAGGAAGCCATGTGATGAGCGGGCAGCCTTGGGTGTGGAGGAAGAATTGTCTGGTCATCCAGATCGTTGTTAATCACCAGGTTCTCCCACAGCTCATGGGTGGGGAGAGTGGATGGAAGAAGGGGGAGGTTGTTTAGCTTGCCCTCTTAATATGATATGAGGAAGAGTGCCAGGTTGTAAACACAACTTGAATGCGGCAGGAGATTGCGCTGGAAACAAACAATTGAGGCCGACTGGGTGAGGGGTATTCTTCCTCATGGAAAGTGCTATCTCAGCTGATATGAACGATGCTCATCGGTACAGTTTTATGATAAGTAACACGGGCTACCTACGGGAGGGGCGAGGTTGCATGAAGTCCCAAGAGATGGCGAACGCTAACCTTTGCGCTTTTTACCGGTCCGTCTTAACTTTCAGATTTATGATAAATTACAAGGCTTCTACGGGAGGCGCGTGGTTGCAGAAAGTGCCAACAGATGGGGAGCGCCACGCGAACGCGGGAAAAGTCAACTTAATTCTACGTCCAGAGGGGTGTGAATTAAAAAACCTCGCTTGCCTTTTTATCCGCATGTTAGGGCAAAATCCTGAAATAGATTTTTGGGCAATTGTATAGGCAGCATTTTCACGCAAAAACGAATGCGATATATTAACTGGCTGTGTGGTTATCCGTGAATGTGTAAAGATACAGTGTTTTCCGGAAATCCTCCTTGCTTCTATTGGGCGGGTGTCATAGAACAATGTTGTAGAACAGTGTTTAGATACCTGAGTAAGTTACCTATCTCAACTGAAACCAGTTCAATATCTCAAATGGCGTGCGATAAAAAATAATATCTAAAAAACTGTTTTACCGCTTTTCATTCTTCCCCTTGGTGGAATTTTAAAAATTTTCAGCAATACTGACGTCCAACACCGTAATCACAATGTGTTCGTGAAATATGAAGCCGTTTGAAAGAGCAGTTTGGCTAGGCGTGGACATCACCTGTTAGGCCTTTTTGGCTCGACAGCCGTGTCATTAGTAAAAAGCAATTTGGTCCCTTTAGCGGCGTCGCAGGGCAAAATCCCTAAAAACGGTTCTCCGCATTTGTATGTAACATATGCTAGCAAAAATCAGTTCGATAAATGAATCGGTGAAAGGTTTATTTGTAAATCTTTAGGAACACCAATTTTTTTCCGGAATGCGGAATCACCTCGGTAGTGTTGGTTAGGGCGACATGCAAAAACTACTTTTTAGATATTCTTAAGGGCTACTTGTATCAGCAAAAAGCACTTCAAAATGTGAACGGGTGAATGAGGCAATCACGAATTTAGGAAAACACAATTTCCCCTCTTTCTCTCGGTTAGGAGTACAATTTCCGAAATTCCCCCCTTTAGTCAGCCTCTACGCAATGTCGCAAATGTACTCCCGAAATTTCAAGTCTCTAGATTTAGCAGTTTTCGCTGGGCGTTGATGAGTCACTCAGTCAGTCAGTGAGTCAGGCACTTCATTTTATAGCTACAGATGTGCTCACATTAATGGAGAATCAAACGTTACTACTTTTTGGCAATGCTTGCAATAAGGTGTTACTACTATCATCACCATGCCTAGCCTCTCCTCAAATATGGTTGCTTTATTGAGAGCATGTTGAGGTTTCCGCATTTCTTCCTGGCAGAGGATGCCAAACCTCTGTTCCAATGCTTTGAAATCTTCCCTTGATCTTTTGTTTTTATATTTTTCTAGCAATTTATTTCAGGCACTAGTACGCGAATACTCAGATATGTTGTATTCACTGCCTGAGTTATCTTTTTTCTATATTTTAGAAACCCTGTACACACTAAAGCAAACACAGTCGTACCCAAAATATCTGATCCGCACTCAACTTTTGCAGTTGGTATATAAAATATTCTAGTCGATCTACAGTTAGTGTTTGGTGAGTCTAAGGACGCCGGTTCAATTACCGGCCGCGGCGGCCGGTTTCCTGGTGGAGCCAAAAAACCAAAACGCCCGCGTGTTGGAGATTTTGGCGCACTTTAAATATCCCCAGGTGGTCAACATTAATCTTGAGCCCTCCACTACGGCACGCCGTATCTCCTGTGTAGCGTCGGCGAGTTAAAACTTAATAATCTATCAACAGTCAGTCTTTACTATTTGTGTTCGACCTGTAGTCCCAAGTTTGATACTCGCACAGGACTGCTTTAAATCTGTCTAAGCTACAAGGCAGCTGCCAAGCCCCTATTTAAGAAAACGTCAGCGCAGCCCGAAATGCTTTGTGGGCACATGGCACGCCTGAAAAGACACACAACAGGAACTCCCCGGAACACCTCCAATCACCTATATGACCAACGATGTGACTAACATCGCTTGCAAGTTCACGCAGCACTGACAGTCACAGGGAACATGCGGAACAATCTCTGGAACATTGCCCGTTTTACAGTCGGGGTTACGGGTAGTGATTCCGAGTACCGGCAGGGACGGATAAAGCTACGCCGAGTCGCACTCCGTGAAATAGGGTCGCGTGGCGTCACTAAGTCGTGTGGCAACCCAAACAGGGTCCAGTCGATGGAGCTTTGTATAGAGGTGGTTAGGATGAGTTCAATAGCTTGTGAAGGTGCAATTGCCTGGTTCCCACTGGATGGTGCAAAAATGGCCTTGTCCAGTAAAATAGAGCACATTTCCATCACTTTCAGGGCGAGTGAATAATATCGTCCTTCTCTGGCAACACCACCAGAGGTCATTGTAATTCAGTGACCACTGTAAGTTGCTCTAAACGTTATTAAAGACGATAGCCTTTCTTCGGCTACTGAAACCCAGAAATTTCGGTCTGTCTGTATGTCGGTTTGTCTGTCCGTCTGTCTGTCTGTGACTCGATTCAGCCACCCGGCCAAAGTAAAACAAGGCCTGCGCAATAGTCTAATATAGTCGTAGCTAAATCTATCCGTCTAAGCCCGGTTTAATGTTCATACTTGTCAACATTGTTGAAGAAGAACAAGACATTACGCAAATATAAGACAACAAATTAATCCAGAAGTGATATTTGCAGTGTTCCTTTATAAAAAATCATACATGCTTGATAGTCGTAGCTAAATCTATCCTAGTGCGGTTTAATGTTCATACTTGTCAACATTGTTGAAATAGAACAAGACATTACGCAAATATAAGACAACAAATTAATACAGAAGTGATATTTGCAGTGTTCCTTTATAAAAAATCATACATGCTTGATTTTTGCGAAATTAAATACTCCATCAACTGCAGAAAAACAATTCACTCAGCCGTCGCCTGCTGTCTCCCGCGCCACTGTAGCTTCTGGCGCCATTTTAAGAAATCAACCGGCAAAGGTTACGAAAGGTTCCACTAGATAGGTTCGACGTTCTGCTTGGAACGCACGTGGAGTAGGGCAACGTGGTTCTATCAACGTTGAAGTAGGGCGCCTCGATTCACGCGCGTCTCCGCCGTACGGCACCGTTGGCATCGAGACACCCGGCCGGGAGCAGTGGAACACGGTATATTTAAAATGATTTAAGCAAACTTTTGGCGTCTTTAGATTGGGAGGAACACGACGCACGAGGAACAACATAAGATGTGAGCGGGAAAGCGAAGGGAGGCATTTACTTGGCAAAAGTTGATAAAGACTATCGTCTTTTGTCGACATTTGCAACGAAAGGAGCAGATACGCGACCAATTTTTTTTCTCACTGCTATGAGACATGACGAGTTGACGAATACAAGCGGCTTGCTGCATTGAACAACCAAGCATTTCGTTCGCCTGTGTTTGTGAAATAGAGTATTAATCAAACTTTTGGCGCGAAATTTCCCGCGCGCATGTAGTCAAGATTTCGGTACACGTGAAAGATCCCCAGGGGGTCAAAATTAATCCGGAGCCCTCCACTACGGCATGCCCCATCGCCTGTGTAGCGTCGGCGCGTTAAACCTTACAATCAATCAATCAATCAATCAATCAATCAATCAATCAATCAATCAATCAATCAATCAATCAATCAATCAATCAAGCAATCAATCAATCAATCAATCAATCAATCAATCAATCAATCAATCAATCAATCAGTTTGGCAACGCCCTTTCATGAGCACTTTGAGAACGAGTAGGGATGTTCTTGCTGCTTCCGTGGGAAGAAGCGCTGTGCTATAAAACATCAAAGTATTGACACCGAAGAAACAATGTCATGACATCAATTTGTGTGATAATAAACGAATTCGATTTTCACTGCGATGCATGAGTGCTTGGTATAAATGACAGCTGCGCATTTCCCATTTCAATCTGAAGTATTCATATATAACATGGGGTTCATTCGGTGTAATTTGTTTTCTTAAAATATTATGGTGGAAAGCAATAAACTTGAATGTTAGCCCGTGTCTTTTTTTCAACATGTCCTCTATTTTGTTATGTCGCAAGTAATTTCACAAGCAAGCCTGTCTAGAAATTAAACGATGAACTCATTTTTTGTCCCTTTAGGTACTTGGAGCACCGACATTTGTTCCCTGAAAGATTTCCTTAGGGTGTGCGCCGTTCACCTGGAATATTTGCTCCTCGATGAAGAGGTTCAAATTAAAGGTGTGGTCATCGTGTGGGACATGAAGGGTCTCGGTCTTTATCATTTAACGCAGTACACACCCTCCGTCCTTAAAAGGCTTTTCAATCTTGTACAGGTGAGTGGAGAAGTTGTGGCTTGAGGTCAATGACCTGTCGTTGATATTATGTTCACGTGGAAGTATGTGCTTTTCCAGACATGTAAACATACGTTATCTGCATAACTGGTTTACAGTTGGTCGACGGCATCAACCACGCTGTGGTCGTTTTACCTTAAGGTAGGTCGACACCTTCGAAAAAAAAATTGACAGGTGTAGCCCAAACGTTACAATTATATTTTTGGCTTGTAAAGCTTATACAGTTAGAAACTTTAAATAGATAAAATTGCTAAAAATGTCGAACAAAAAATTTATATAAATTAAAATGCGCCAAAATATGCATGTTGCGCGAACAGTCATAAGTACAAAATGGTTGGTTCGATTCAAGCACGACTTGGCAGGAACATAATGAAGACAATAACCTGTGCAACTAACCTCCACGAATATCACATCTTTAAGCTAAGTTGCGTAATCATAAAAAGACTCAAAAATTTGATATCCGGCTTGTATGGGTTTCACACAACTGGCCATAATATAAAAAGTTACCAATAGTTTTCAGTAATTCTGCTTGATTGCATAGTTCTATATATAAATAAACAGCACACAAAGTTTCGTAATAAAATAATTTCTAGAAGCAAAGTTATCACTGTTCGCGTAACTAATGGTTGCAAAAAATCAAGTTTTGAGAAAAATGGCTTTGAAGGTTCAGACCTATTGTACGTATTATAAGAAACAGTCAATGCGCCTAAAATCCGCCAGGCTGATAGCTTGCACCCTCCTTGTAACCGGCACGATCTCCGTTTGGCCGAGCTGAGGCGCACACATTTTTTTTTGCCTGTTTCGTGTCTTACAGTTGACTCACATGCAGCCTTCGTCTTAGGGTGACAGTCACTGGTCAGGCACGCCGTCCTCGTACTATAACTGTAACTGCAGACTATAAAGTACTATAATGGTCTCCTTGCGAGGCTAGAACTAAATCCGTGAGGTTAAAACGGCATACGAAAAAGCACGGACAACCAGACACGAACGCAAGGCAATGCAAATGCGCGCAACGTGAACACGATTGTGCCACCCATTGCCCCTTAGTGAAAATTTTGAAATAAATCAAATGTACAATATCCCGAAATGTGTCCAAAAGCTTAGAATGTAGCTAAATAAATTGGCATTATGTCACGTATATACGAAGAAACATTTAGGACGACATGGCAGATACTGCGTAATCGGAAACCTTCAGTTTCGGTTTCGGATGCGTCTCGGCGGTGTTGAAAAATGGTCATAACTTTTGAACCGATTAAGATAACAGCACATTTTTTTTTCTAAGTATTCTTCAATAGACAAAGATGTTGAAATTGCAAAATTTAAAAAAAGTCATTTTTTTTTCAAAAAATGCGTTTTTAAAGGTGTCGACCTACCTTAATGTGCCATCTTGTGAGAAGGGGTTGATGTAGTTTCTATTGAAATTACGATGTCGACCTTGCCTTTTTTCTGCCTACTTTGCGGGCTCTGATTTTGTTTCACTACTGTACTGTACACGTCGAAGTTGAACTTTTTGACTAAGATTAGACGCCATTTAGAACCCATTCTTCATATCTAAAAAAAAAAAAAATGACGACTGAATGGTGCCGGTGACCCAAAGGGCGGGGAAAGTTCGCGCCATCTGACTTAGCAGCCGACAGCTTGCTTCGCTTGTTATAATGTGTAGCCCTCTTTCCCGAGCACCCCCACAGGCAGGACCATATAACGCCCTGCATTTCCACAAAAATGCTAATTTGGCCAAAGTAGCACCTTTAATAGTTATGATGGCGCAAATGGAGATACAACGTTCTTGCAAAAACGATCTGACAAAATAAAAAAAATATATCTCATATATCTCCCACCAAAACCGAATAATGAAGAAATTCTGCAGAAAAACGCCTTGCAGTTTTATACAAAAGCATATGTCTCGGAAGTAATGCCTCTAATCGTTATAATAGCGTAAATGGCGATAATTGATTGGACATCCAATTAAAAAACCGTAAAATAAAAAATAGAAAAATAAAATTTTCACAAAAATGATCTGACAAAATCAGAAATATGCATGTTATACATTTCCTCCCCAAGCCGAAGAATAAACAAAATAGTCCCCTAAAACCATTAAAAATTCGAATAAAGAAAGCTAAAACGGCGAACCACGTAACACCCTGCGTAGGCACAAAAACCCAGATTGTTCGGCAGTACCACCTTTAATAGGTATAATAGCGTAAATGGAGATAATTGGCGGAACAGACTTCAGAAAAAAGAGAAATAACAATAATATAAAAAAACACATTTTAACAAAATCATCTGACAAAATATGCATCTGAACAATATATGATCGAACAAAAAATATGCATCTTATACATATCCCCCCAAAATCGAAAAGCCAAAGAAAAAGTTCCTCAAGAAAACGGTCAAAATACGAATGAAAACAGCAAAAATAGCGAAACATTAAACGCCCTACATTTCCACAAAACTGTGGATGTGACGGAAGTAACACGTTCAAGCGTCGTAATAGCTTAAATACAGAGTTGACACGACGGAATTTTGAATAACCAAAAAATTAGAAAAAAGACAAAATGAAATTTGCACAAAAATGATCTGAAAAAAATATTTTTATGATGCGCAGGCTGATGTAGTGTGCTAGCTGAGCGCTGTGCAGTCAATGGAGCTCTTCGATTTACAGTCTCGGACTCACCGCGGATAGTCCACGGGTAGTCCGAGGATTCCCCGAAGCCGTAGGGATACACGGGAAAATCGAATGCCCGACTGCTTCTCGGGGAGTCCGCGGTGAGTCCGAAACTGTAAATCAAAGAGCCTCAATGATTCGTTTTTTGTGGTTTATTGCATTTTGCCGGGAAAGTATGCCTGGAAACAACCAAGGCGGGTTGGTCACCTTGTCAGCGTGGTCAGGAGCGTCTTAAGGGAGACGACGCTTTCAGATGTGTTTTTAATCATTGCCGCCTTATTTTATCGGCGACTTTGACCACTTTCAGGACTGTTTTCCAATGAGAATCAAGGCTGTATATGTCACCAACAACCCCGCGCTATACGACATATTACTAGCCATTGGAAAGTCCTTGATGAAGGCCAAGCTGTTCCAGAGGGTAAGCAACTCCTGTTAGTCTTTCGAAAGAGAAACTTATATCTGGTCTATATGCTACCATGAATACGCTACCGAAATTCTGTTCAGTGAGCAATGATTGCAGTTTTTAAATTCTGTGTTGCATAAGATTCTACCTATCACGTGTAAAGATATTTTGGTTGTTTTGGAGTCCGCCACTCCTACACATAAAAATGGATTTTCTCGTAGGGTGTTGTACATTAATGGTTGCCGGGCAGACATGTCTTACCTCATATATAAGAAAAGCACTAAATTACTAAATATTCACACTGCTGCCCATAGCAATGCTCGTTTTCAGAAAGCCGGCAATCGAATTTTCTTTTACAGTTCCAGCTATAACGATTGCATTTCCATCCTGTGGAGGATTAGTGGTCACTCACTTTTTTAGCTATTTTACCAGCTATATTTGGCGCGAGAACACTATTTGAACTTAATTCGGAGCACTGTAAACATTTGCAGTATTTTTATCACTACTACCGAGCGCGTAATGATAAAGTTTTCTTGGCGTATGCGAAAAACACTCAAGAGCAAAGCTTTGTTATGTATGCTGTGTTTCGTCATTTTCCTTTAGTTATTTGTGGGAGAAAACAAGGTGCATGCGTTTCCCGGGAAAATGTCAGAAGTGTTAGCCTTTACAAAAATGCTTCTTTACATTCTGTAGACGTTCGTTGACATTGTACCAACTTTATTGCTATCCTACATGCTCTTACATTCTATTGACAGTTGTTTGTAAAAAGTCTATTTAATGTATGTTGACACTCGTCTATTGACTGTTGTATATTGAAACTGTATTTAATTTACGTTGACTTGTCTGTTGACAAGCTTCTGTAGGGTGACCACTGAAAGTGTTTTAACACGCTTTGTCGCAAGTTGAATTTGAATCAATTCATATTGCTTTTCTAATTGCCTCATGGGAGGTTGGGGCCATTAGGGGCCTACTACACCAGGGTTGCCAATTCTTCTCTGGAGAGGGAGTGCGTTACCGGCAATGGTCGCCGGGGTCACAACGCACACCAAGCCTCATCCTGCAATGCCACTTTTTTTTTAACCGGTGGGAATACTCCGTCACCGGGATTCGAACCACGGTCCTTCTGCACGCGAGGCGGATGGTCTACCTCTGCGCCACTGCTGCGCCTGGCAAACCTGTACACGCAATGCCTAATGAGCGCGAGTGCACCGTAATCTTGGAAGAACGCGAACATCTTCCTAATCCATAAGAAAGGTGACATGAAGAACTTGAAAAATTACAGGCCGATCAGCTTACTGTAAGTCGTCTACAAGGTACTTACCAAGGTAATCGCTAACAGAATTTCTGCCACCTTAGATTTCAGTCAACCTAAAGAACAAACAGGGTTTGGTGAAGGCTATTCAAAAATGGACCATATTCACACGATCAATCAGGTGATAGAGAAGTGCGCGGAGTATACTGAACCCCTGTATATAGCCTCCATAGACTATGAGAAAGCATTTGACTCGGTCGAAACCTGACCAGTCATACAGGCTTTACGGAACCAGGGTGTAGACGAGCATTATGTAAGAATACTAGAGGAAATTTACAGTGGGTCAACAGCTACCATCATCCTCCATAAGGAGAGCAGTAAAATACCTATAAGGAAGGGCCTCAGACAAGGAGACACAATCTCTCCGATGTTCTTCACCGCATATTTACAAGAAGCATTCAGAACATTGGATTGGGAACAGGTGGGAGTAAGGGTAGCTGTCATACACTTTCTTCTTCAGGGACAATGGTAGGCTTCCATTCATTATCTGAGAATGTCTGCCGAAAGCCCTTCACCCCATTCTTAACCTTCAAATTATCTCTGCCGGGGTTGGGATCCGGGGTCCCAACTTGGCCTAAGTAGATATAATCGCTTACCACTTCCACTGCCTCGCCACCTATCTCAAACCGCTGTGCTGTCCAGAGGTTATTGATCATTACTTTAGTTTTCCCTATATTAATTTTCAGGCCCACGGTTCTACTCTGTTTGTCGAGTGCGATAAGCATGCTTTGCAATTCGTCCCCCAAGTTACTTAACAAGGTAACGTCATCAGCAAATCTGAATTAAGGGACAAGAAGAGAGCGGAATGGGCCAGGGAACAAACGCGTGTTCAGGACATATTAGTACAAATTAAGAATAAGAAATGGACGTGTGCAGGGCATGTAATGCGAAGGCAAGATAATTGTTGGGGATTAAGGGTAACAGAGTGGATCCCTAGAGAAGGCAAGCGTTGCAGGGGGCAGCAGAAAGTTAGGTGGGCAGATGGGATCAAGAAGTTTGCGGGGATAAATTGCTCGCAGTTAGCACAGGACCGGGGCAGTCCGCGGCATCTTAGCCTTCAACCCAGCGTCCCGCCTAATTGTGGTCGTAGCGCCAAATTCTCCCCTGGCGAGCCTGGGCGAGCAAAAGTGAGTTGTAATTGCCATAGCAACGTCACCGCCATCTTGAGCTTGGAGGCGTACTAATTGTCATGGCAACACAGCGAGGAGGCGCAAAATGGGGGGGAGGGGGGGTGATAATGCTTTCCTCCCCCCGGTTCTTCCCGCCGCTCCGCTGCCGGCCCCGCTAGCCCCGCGCCGCCCGCTAGGCCTCGCCGAGACCGGCGCGCCTCCATGCAGGCGTACGTACGCAGCTGGGACAGTAAGACGGCAGCAGAAATCGCACTTCAACACTTTATTCATGTTACAAAAATACGACCGAGCACAAACGCAACGCACCGTGATAAGCACTGATGTTCGACACGGCATAGCACAAGTTGACATCGAACACGGTACACGTAGTTGTACAGCTCACGACACCGCGCTATCGTTCAGATTAAGTTCACGCTTTACGAACGAGTGTCTCACCTTTTGCTAACACGAAGCAAAATCACTTCTTGCTGCGCTTCCTCCCTGTGCATGGGACATATAACCGCTATTCTGTGGTCTTCAGAACGCTGTCACGATATTTCCGCTATGCTACGACTCGCACGCGAGCCCCGGCGCCGCTGTTGCTCCGGCAGCTGCAGCGACCGTTACCCCGCTGTCGCGCATGCGCGCCTAAAGTCGCGCCGGGAAGACGTAGAGTGGGAAAAACAGTGAGAGAAGGAGGGGTGTTTTGCTTGCCCCGCGCCGCTGCGATTTGGAGCGCGTAAATCAAAGAGGAACTAACAAAAAGTCACCTCGGACGACCGGGGTATTTGGAGAATAATGGGGGAGGCCTTTGCCCTGCAGTGGGATTAGATAGGCTGGTGATGATGATGATTGCTTTTTTAAAATACCTGGACAGGTACAGACAATTTGGGGACAATGTATTTTCTTGACTTTAACCAAATTATGTTATTTTGTTTGAATCAGGTTTTAAACACACACACACACACACACACACACACACACACACACACACACGCACACACACGCACACACACACACACACACACACACACACACACACATGCGCACGCCACGCACGCACACGCACGCGTACACACGCAAACACGCGCACACACACGCACGCACGCACGCCCGCACATCTTCACACTTGCGCACACGAAGAAAAAACAATTTCGCGCCGGCTGCAATTTCCGTTTCGACGCCGCGCAGCGATAGCCACCGGTCCCTTGCGCCGTTTGTTTATTTACGCCAAGGCGCAGAAAAGAGGAACGTACGGTAGTCGCTCTGGCACATCTGCGGTGCCTCCTGATAGCCGCCTCCCGCTAAAGCGCTCCCCTGGGGGGTGACCCACCCAACCTGCCAGCGGTGCGGGAGGCTTCGCCCGTGCGGGGCGTCGCGTCGTTTCTCTAGCCCGCGCCGATGCTATCTAGGCGTCCAATCAAACCGCGAAAGTGATTGCCACTCTGGACTGCAGACGCCCCCACGACGAAGAGGCCTGAGAGTGAAGGCGCAGCTTAACGTGTATAGTTGCTCAGATAGTCATGTGAGGTCTCGTAAAGATAGTCGCATAAAGTGCCCGGTGTCGTAAACAACCACGACGTCGATTAGGTAAGCAGGGCAGGGGAATAGCTCGTTCGGTGAGGCTTATAAGTTCTGCCTAATTTGCGTTTGCTTTTTCCGGCCTCCGCCAATCCCAGAGCTGGCTGGTATGACATCATAGGTTGTGTTGCGGGAAATGAGTGAGTGGGTCGCATGGCCATTTCCTTCATTCCTCATTATACGCCTCGAGCTTTGCGATCGCTGCGCAGCCTGTCGCCGCTTCTCCGCGGAGTTAACGGGATTAGCGCTGCGCGGCCCATAGGGGCTCACGCAGTGTTTTGGTTCCTTTTCGCTTCTTTTTGCCCTTCCAAGTTCTAAAAAAATCTAAGGCCACTTGAAGCCAGGAGAAGTCAGCGAGGTCAATATAGGTAGGTACTAAGGAAAAGAAGGGCGATGACCCCGCGCCGGCGCCGGTGCCCGCGGAGGCCGCAGACGCGGCCGCGGAGACGCCAGCGCCATCTCTCGCCCCCGCCGCGGATCCTCCCGCGGTGAAGTGCGAGGAGGTGGCGCCGCTCGTCGGCACCCCAGCAAAGAAAGAACTGAAACTAAAGCGTGGCAAACTGTTCTCATGGCGACGCAGTGAAACATCCCCCTCGCGAGGGGCACGATCAAATGCAGAGCATTTCCGCGGGGCGCATGACGTTAAGTAGTTGGCGTTACGTTAATGTTGTTGCACTTGTGGCAACTGCTGACGAGAGAGCTCTCGTCAGCAGTAATTTGAATGAGTCAACGATATAAGGCGCGTTCGTCGCCTCCCATTCTGTGTCGGCGTTGTGGCGCAGTGGATAGAGCACCATGTACATCGCGTTCCGCCCGCAGGGTCGAGGGATGGAAACCAGGCGCTGAATAGGAATTTTTTTTTATATAGTGTAGGGGGAGGGGTGCGGACAACGATGGTGCGGACTACCAGGGTGTCGAACCGGAATTTTTTCGGGTTCGGTTCGGGTTCGGGTTCAAGCCTTTCGGGTTCGGTTCGGGTTCAGTTCCGGCGCACCATTCCGTTCCGGTTCGAACCGGTTCGAACCGGTTCAAACGGGTTCGAACGGGTTCGGAGAAAAAAAAAAAAGCAGGCGTGTTTTTTTTTCTGTTAATTTTTTTTGTGTTCGGTTTTCGTTTCCTTGTCAGGTTTCCTTGTCAAAAACGAAGCCATATTGTCGATTTTTTGTGGAAGTGTTATGTTTTGGCCAAAAATAAGCAACCCTGCAACACTTTTTCCAACTTTGTTCGAAATCTTGAATGCTTGCAGAAAGTAGTCAACCACCACTTCCAGTACTTACATCAGGGAGTCGGAAAGTCCCTCAGACAAAAAGTACTGCTCTGTCCCCATCAGATAACTTACAAACTTGTTTGAAATATTTTTCTCTCTTCCCCATCTTTGCGTTCTTCTACCGCTGGAATGACGTCATTACAGCGATGTAGCGGCTATTTGCCGGCTTTCCTTAAGTTGCGACATTAAAATGAAACCACAAAAGCGAAGCAGGAACGGAAGGCGTATCTGCTGGGACGAGCAAATCCCGCACTGCTCCTCTGTGCTGGCAATAGCTATAACTTTTGCAGTGCTTTCCAGATGCGAAGATAAGAGCGAGAGCGTTGATCTAAAGTGTTGAAGAGTTCATTTAACTGTAAAATGTGCTGCAAAATGTTTTCTATAGTAGGTCCACGATTAAAACATTAACTGAAGCGAAATGAAAAATGTGCTCGGACCGATATGACTGCGTATTTGTATGAATTTGAAAGCCCTGCTTTTTATGGCCGCAAGTTTATTTTTATTGGTTTATTTTTATTGATTTAGTTTCTTTTATTTTTATAATTTATTTTAATTTATTCTTGGATCATAACACCTCAGTTTTATACCCCGCAGTTGTTTTCTTGAGGAAGAAATTGACGGACGATTACGACACTCGCTAATGCAAAATTTGAGTGCAGCGCGAACTGTATTCTCGGCGACGGCGCATAGATGCTGTGCCTCAGGAAGTGATCGCGTCATCAGCTAATGCACGATGGCGCACGGCATACTCTGTCGCTATCTCGTAAGGGGTCACCACTGTGAAGCACGTCTCGCACGGTCACGGAATTATGCCCTCCCCCTTACACTTTCGTCATACTTGCAACCTCCGTTTTCCTGCTAGCTCTATCTTCGGTGGGTGTCTTCGTTCTCTCGGTTACAACGAGTCCAACGCTGAGGGACTACGCGAAACCACAGGAGCGAGTGCTTAAGGGCTGCGCTCTAACGCATGGCTCTACGTAGCCGCTGTGCAGCCGTGTGATCCACTCCCTTCGCCGACAAGTGACGGGCCGCACATCGTCTCCAAATAATGCGTTCTCGCCACAGTCTTCTGGAAGGCAAACAGGTAGCCTCCTGACCAGTGGGCAGCACACGGGTGCCTCCGACGCCTCCCCGTCGGTGCATCTTCGCCAGAATCTTCTGGTAATGGGCAGCCTCCCTGCAGACTACCTATTGCCCTGTCCTACTAAGCAGACGACCCGTCCGTCCACAATCGTTTTAATGCGTACCATTCTTTGCGACAGTAAGGACCGTGTAACCCCCTTCATTTCCACAAACATACCGATTTCGCGGGAGTTCCACCTGTAATCGCTATAATAGCGTAAATGGAGATAACTGGTCGCACAAAATTTCTGAAAAACTAAAAAAAAAGTAATCACCGAAACTGGCAAACCGTGTGACACCCTGCATATCCACAATAATGAGGATTTCGGGAAATTTCCACCTCTAATCGTTATATAGGGTAACTGGAGATAATTAGTCGAACAAAATTTATATAGGTAAAAAATAAAATAAAAATGTAAAATAATTCCGGAAAATGGCGAACCGTGTAACACCCTGCATTTCCACAATAAGGCAGATTTCTCGAGTTACAACTGTAATCGTTATAATAGCGCAAATGGAAATAGTTGGTCGAACGAAACTTTGAAAATCTATAAAATAAGAAAAATATTAAGCAATTAAAGAAAATGGAAAACCGTATAACTGCCTGCATTTCCACAATAATGGAGATTTCGTGAATATTCCATTTGTAATTATAACAGCGTCAATTGAGATAATTGGTCGGACAGGATTTATAAAAACCAAACAAAATGGCTGTAGAAACTCACATTGAGGACAAGCGGCTTAGGAATGCTACGCATTAGTAGATAATTGTTTCAATTTCTGCAGAAATTTTTTAGTACCCCGGAGTGTCGCCATGGTACAGTAGTTTGCGTCTCCGCCGCCTCCCCCCTCCACCCGGGCGTCTCGTGGCGGGCCGCCCCCAGTCCCGAAATCACGCATCCTCGCAGGAATCGCCTGCCTGGCAGGTAGCCAGGCAGGCAGGTAGTTTACTGGCGAGCGGGCCGTCTTTTTGGCGGGCAGGAGAGACTGACCGCCCGACATCTTTTTTGGCTCCACCAAATGTCTGGGCACGCACGCGCGCATGCACCCCTGTTTTCGCACAATGAGGCAAATAATTTTGCATTTAAATAAAATTATTGGTCTGCTACGCTTTTCAGGTACCCCTTGTTTCAACGGTGCTTTAGCTTTAACACGAAATCATTAGCACTGCCAGAAGTCGAAAACAGTCCCGCGTCGGCGTCAACCTCCGACTGTCAAGCGTGGCTGGTGGCGTTTAAAGCGATTTCCTTCTGCTAATATTTCATATGCTAACGTACCAGTTAGAAAGAAAGAACGGCTTTAATGACTCATTGGACGCCGTGTACAGGACGGCATTGAATAGGGAACCAGCGGAGATAGGAACTTGCTAAATTGCACTTCAGCGACAGGTGAAAGCGGTTGGGGTCTACGAAAGATAATAGCTGAGTGAAGTCACAAGCAGCAGTAATTATCCCTCGCAGAGAGAAGAAAATGAAGTTTAAATAAATCGAGGAAAAATTTCACAGAGGCGTCCTCATTCAAGGGGTAGAGTCGACAGTCGTTGCCACCAAGAGAAACTGATCTTCCAGGCCGGAGCTGGCCAAGGCTTTCTCCCAAATCTCTATGGAAACGTGTAGGTTGGGTGGATCTAGGGTGGACTTGTCGCAGCCGCCTACTGTGTGTATGAGGTTCCCAGGCTCCCCACAGAAGCGACGAAATGGGGAGAATTGTGTCCCGTCAAAGAGGTGAAGACTGATGATGTGTGGGAAGGTGTTAATCCGCAGTGCACGGAATAATCTTTCCTGGTTAATCGCTAGCGATTTGTGCGGGAAGGAATACGTTCTACGCGAGAGCCTATAGGCACCGTGCAGTGAACAGAGGGCGACACTGAGCCGGGACACCGAGCGCCGCCATCGGGGACTAAGAAAAATACTGGGTCGGCGACCGCTCGCCAGCGTGCTCGGGTTTCGGTTGCGCTCCTGCTTGGCGGCACTGGATGAAATGTAGTATACGCAATTTTTAAGTTTTATGCCAACAGAAACATACTACAGTAATTCTACCGCACCGGGCTAGGAATAGACTGGAGACTGAACTGTTGACTACGCGTACGGAGGAGGGGGCAAGCGATATTGACTTCCCCGTGCCACGCATAGCCAGAACGAAGGTGGAGCATTTCGTGCGCACGTTTTCACGTTTCCGCATAGTTTTTTCAGTGAATTTGTGTTGCTGATAGAAAGCGCAAATTAATTAGCTGTTCACAGCATTGGAAAAAAGCAGTTTTGTTCGGATACTTGAAATCGGACCACCGTGGTTTCGCGAGTACGGTGCTCCGTCTCACAGGATCGATTGTTTGGTTGTAGTGCGGTCTGTACGCTGCGCTACGTGTTAGTAGCATAGAATTCAAATCAAGTAAAATTACCTTAAATACGTGGGCTCCAATGTAGATCAGGCGGGTGGGAAGCATCGAGAGCTGCGCACCAACTGGCGGCGATTTTCGATTGATTGATTGTGTGGTTCCACTCGCCGACGCCAGACAGGCTATGAGCCGCGCCGTAGTGGAGGGATCGGAATTAATTTTGACCACCTGGGGATCTTTCACGTGCCCGGAATCTCGAGCACACGGGCGTTTTCGCCTCTATCGGAAAAGCGGCCGCTGCGGCCGCGAAACAACCCCGACCACGATTTTCAATTTCACGGCCTGAATTATCACCAAACATCCCCAGATTGCGTGTTTCTCTTCGCCACTGACAGTTCGTTTGCGCCGGTGCCTGTTCGTCCCATCCCGAGATCGCGAAGGGAGCGCGTTTTCTTGCTCCATGCACGAGGTCAAGCAGTGTCGCCTCAGGAGCAAAAGGAAGAATGCAACCCCTGCGCCTTCCGTCTCCTTTTCCGTGAATACATTCACACCGCACGCGGGTTTCGCTGCAAGCCCGCCAGTAAATGCCCGTGAAAGATTTAAGACTACCTCCCCCTTTTTACGGGGTGAGAAGGGCCTCCAAATATTAAAAGCATCATAAACTCAGTTTTTTTTATTGTTCTCTGAAGTTGCTGTTGTGAGCCCTGTTAAAATGACTTTGTTTTATTGAACAGCATTGATTTGCAGCGCAAACATGCCACATGCGTTGCTTTTATACCTTGTACTGACCTAGGTATTTCGACATTTTGACAGCTTTTTTTTTTTCAAAGAAATGCCCCTACTTTGTTTAAAAACAATCATATTTTTTCCCACAAAGGGGTAGGATGTTGCAACACTATTAGTTCTCTTGAAATTAAAATACGACCGGGTGTTACGTGCCGCATGAATTTTCATTATAAACGCCGCGGAAGACACATGCACAATGCAGAGAAACCAACCTTTGTGCAAATACTGCCAATTCGCGCGGTATTCGCGAAGAGGGGAAATTTATTGTAAGCTCACGAGTATTAACAGCTGGAAAACCGATATATTTTACTTTGACAGCAGCATGTAATCTGCTTGGTAGCCATCACCGTTGTAATTTCTAAAAATTTCACGGAAACTTGTGCTGCCTGTGATGCTGTGCCTTCTCAACTCGGACGATTCAGGGCAGCGAAGGCGGTAGCTTTCCTCCAGCACTTTGTGTCTTTTAAATTCTCTCGGTGGATAACACTCCGCCCTGTCGCCGTTGCAGCGTATTCCGCAAACTTAAGCCTCTTAAGCGCACCTAACCACTTGATAGACGCTTTTGCAAGGGCACGTACACAGTGCCTAAAGCAGGCGGCCGGCCAGAACCGTGCGGCTCGGCCTACCCAGTGTTGCACGGAGACGCGGTAGATGGCGCTGCGCTCGCTCGGCAAACTTGACTGCACGGAGCCTATAGTGCTAATTAATTTCCTGGTATGTATACAGGATGCATGCGTTTGGGCTCAGCTTCATCAGCGCTGGCTAAGCGGATCAAATGTCCAGCCACGAGGTTGCTGATCTTGTCTGCCGGCGATGCCAGTATGAGGTGGTGCCCATACAATCCTGGCTGGTCTCGTTGGTGGTCTCTGCTTTTTCATTCGAAGTGTTGTAACATGCAATAGACTGTTGGTAAAGTTGCGCCACACCTGATAAGAGTCTGTTATTACTCTTTTGGCGGCCCTTTGGCTAAGCGCACGTGCTATCGCCTCTTCCTCAGCTTGTAAGGGTCTATGTTCGGGGGTTGAGATGCTAAACCTGTGGAAGGCTGCAGAACGGTACCACGAAGAAAGAGAAGGTATCGAAGAATGCTATCGGGTGTCTTTCGCATCAAACCAGTTGATCGTTCCTTTTTTTTTCTTTCAGTTTAGTTGTTTCCTTGTCTTACCTCATATATATACACATTTTGAGAACCTTTTGCTGAATATAAGACATGCATTAGGCAATTAGTTTTTAAATTCAGTACGAGATGTAAATCTTACGCGAGAAATAACATAAGAGCGTAATACGTGCATAAAAAAGGCCTTTTATAGCATTCAGGTGGTCGACACACAACTTTTCGGCTATTTTGTGCGTAACTAAATTTCCTGATTGGTCGAGAAAGAGAACGCTGCAAAATTTACAAATGCCAAGGACCCCAAATCTATCATGTTTGCTCCAACCCTCTAATCCGCCTTAACTTTTCAGATACCCTAAACAAGAGGGTGCAGACATAACGCCATTTCACTGCCCCGTTTGTGCATTTGTTTTCCTCGTTATTGCTTATTTTTTTTCCCATTTGTACATTTGTACATTTGGTTTCCTCGTTATTGCTTATTTGTTTCCGCATGCTAGAACACGTGCTGTGACGTATCAATTTTGATACGGTGCTCCCAGAACTACTTTTTTTTCCTTCCTCTGCGAATTTTCCTTTTATTACGCGATGCACTGGCCTTTTCCTTTGCTCTTTTTGTTCTTGTGTTTTGTTTTAATGAAATTTTGATTTATCGTTTCACTATTGTGTTTAGATGTATACCCTATGTAATACCCTCCGCCGGAGGGCTTTTAGGGTTGTTTTGAAATACATAAATAAATAAACTGACCCGCTAATTCCTCTAATCAATATTAATCAACACCGCAGTCCCACTAATTCACATTAGTTCATTCACTCATCTCACTAAACCACCCTAGTCTACCCGCTAATCCGCGTTAATCGACTTGAAGGGACACTGAAGTGAATTTGTCAAGCTCCCGTTTTTGCTTGCACTGCGTAGACTGGCTCAAATTAGCACCCTTTTCATCGTTTATCCGGTTGACAAATCGGTAATTATTTTACAAAGCGCGAAAGAAGAAAAACTACCATGCGCGGTTTGCGGCGGCCGCACCAACTAAGGCTGTGACGTTGGGAGGAGGGGGCACCGTGATTGGACGATACCCAAGGTTAGCAATCAAACAAGTTTCGGTTTCGGTTCTGTAAAACACAACCGATGGCGTTGTTGGATGGGCATTCTCAATATCTCAGTAATCATCGTACCGCGCTTCTGCCATGTTGTCGGCTGTAAAATGCATAAGATAAGCCTCCCACGACGGCTTGGAATCGTAGCATTCACTAGCCGAGGCCTACGCAGTGCATGAACGCCCTCCGCGTCCCCGCAGACGCTCAAATACCATGCGCTTTTCCCCCATATTTGAGCTTGCCTCACTCATGCCTGTATCGTAAAGAGCGTGTTCGCACCAGGCCAAGGGTCTGTTGATTCTGGCCCGTGCCCACTGCCCACAAGCAGTCGGTGCTTATGGCAACAGCACGCCAACGAGAACTCGCTAGCGCGCCAGTGCCAGCCTGCGCGCGTTCTGTGAACTAGTTCGTGCAGCAATGAACGTTGCGGTACCAAAAAAGGTGAACTCAGTATAGAAAACATCGGCGGAAAACGAAAAAGTTCACTTATAAAAAAAAGCAAGCACGTACCCGCGGGGATTCGAACTTGTGACTTACAAAACATTTGCGGTGAAAAACCCAGCGCTCCAAACTACTCGGCCACAGCCGCTTTTTTTTTTTATTGTACTCGGCCACAGCCGCGCGCTGCCGTCCTTGGAAATATAAGGTATATAATGTTAACCAGTTTACACTTTTATTTAGTTTTACCATTTCAAGCAGCTTAGGTGACATTTGTTGTTTTGCCCTCGTGCAGTACGCATCCCCCAAGTTTCCACAATATCTCACGTCTAGCAATTGCATTTCTTAGACGGAAAAGCGTTCGCAGATGCGTAGTCGTGCTGCTGGCCGCTGTGCTTGTTTGCCCAGCGCAAAAAAGTGCTTCCCGCACCCTAGTTTTACGCTGTACGGTAAAAATATCAGTTGATTTTATTTCCTTAGTACCTATATTGACTTCGCTGACTCTTCTCCCGCCTTCAAGAGGCCTTATATTTTCCTACTGGCGTACCAGTCGGCGAAGCGTCGCATGTGCGCTTGTGTGAAGCGACCTTGACTTGGAGCTAGATACAGTGTACAAACTAACCAAGTAAAGAAAGGCACATTCGTCCATTCACAAACGTTCCCTGGCTTCATTTCAACTGAGCGAACTAATTGCGACGACCCGTCGGCGGCCGGCGGACGAAACGCTGGGCCGACTGACTGTCTGAAGGCCAGGGAGCCGTGCCGTAGCGCAGCCAATTGCGAGCTCGGCTCCTCCCGATGTCACACGAAAACGCCACAGAAAGCGGGCGAGCGTAAAGAGAGGAGGACAGCATTTTCGAATCAATTTTTCTACTAAATAAATTCGCGTAAACGCGCCCAGAGTGGTCGAAATATGGCCTGGGGACTCCGGACTACAATTTGCGTTAGTAATCCCTCAATGTTTACATATCACTTCAGTGTCCCTTTAAATACATGCACCGAAATGCTATCGCATTTATTTTAACAGTGAAAATGAGAAGGCCCCCCCCCTTTTATTTTTCAATTGTCATGTTCTTTTAGGCCAGTAACCAAAGGGCACAACGGCACTGTACAAGAAAAAGTGATAGTGACGTAGAAAACTGTGAGTGTTTGTGTCTCAGTGCTGTTTTTATATAAGTGCCCACTCAAAATAAAATGATTGGAAGATATGAATTTATTGTTGATGGTGTCCCTGAAGGCCTTCACAAGCGGACACGGATGCCTTCGAATTAACAACATGAAAACTTCACACGATTATAAACACACTGCAGATAGAAACCATAAAGAATACCCCATGATATGTTGCCACGGAATATGCGTTCTAACTTAAGTTATTGTAAATGCAAAAAGATAATTCGGGAATACCCAATGATATGTTGCCACGGAATATGCGTTCTAACTTAAGTTATTGTAAATGCAAAAAAATAATTCGGGGAGATGGGCAATACCTAAAGCAAACTAATAGTGTATACGGACTTTACATTAAATTTAGAGTAATAATAAGATGAGAACCTTATGGGCCTTGGGAACTGCAGACTATGCAAAATATTGCGTGGTGTCGTCTGGCGAATGGTAAAAATATCTTCGGATGCAAGGTAGAATACCAGGATGGAAAACTATAAATAGCAGTTTTGAGCCCCGGAACCGGTTCGGAACGGTTCCTTCAATTCGTTCCGGTTCGGGTTCAGTTCCAAAATGGCGGAAAAAATACGGTTCCGGTTCAGTTCCGGTTCCGGGCAAAAATTCGGGTTCAGTTCCGGTTTTCGGTTCGGTTCCGGTTCCGGTTCGACACCCTGCGGACTACGACGGACAACGCGGGTGACATCGTGAGTTACTGAAATGCTCTGCATTTAAAACGCCACAGTGCCGTCTGACGCTGCTTTAGCTGGGCCTAGCAGTGCCGTCCGGCGGCGCTGCAGGGGTATGCTCCCGTGCCGTCCGGCCGGTCCGGCACTTCAGCGGCTCCTGTACAGAGCTCTCAGCACACGGCTATACGAAAGAAAATAAGTTCCCTGTGACGCATCAGCCAGCTCAACATCGGGCGCTCATGGGTGGTTATATAAGCCGTTGTGTTAATGTATCCCTGTGAGCAAGCGAGCCAAATCCAAGGTGCAATGTGTGCTTACTCGTTCCCACTCGCGACTAAGTCCCCGGCGAATTGGTTAGCACGCAGCGCCACGTCGCAAAGCAACGACGGGGTCTTCGCTTTTCGTCGCTTTGCGACGGCGGAGCCGATGGCTCGTCCCTCGTCGGGCGACAACATCGCAAAACGGTATAGTTAATCACGGCTGCAGAGTCACCTGACGTAGCCGGTAACGCAACGTTTGTTTACATCCGCAATGCCAAACGGCACCAAGCCGCCGCACGGTCAAAGTTGGCCTGCCGAGGCAGGCCCGCTGGGCCGGCAAGCAGCGTCCCGTGCTCACCGGCTCTTTGGTCAGTGGTTTCAGCGTGCACATGTACCAATCGACGAACAGCGTGGGACTCATGCGTGCGCAGAAACTACTTTGGCTTGTCAAAGCAAGTCATCTTTGTAGGTAGCTGGATGCATAGCGGTACTGTAGGCTGACTTGCAGCCTTTTCGTAACACATCTAGAGTTTAAACGAGGAGTTCGAAGGCGCCAGAACTTCTGCCTGTGTGAAAAGAAGCGAACTTTTGCGGTCTGGGATATAGGTGTTGTGGAGTGAAAGCAAGCGTGCGTATTTCTTCCTGCAATAATATGTTGAAAAGTGTGTGCTTGAGTGCGTTATTTTCGACTCTTACCGCAACCCGCAATGTTTTCGGTACTATTCCAGGTTAGTAGCATGTGTTTTAGAGTGATACTACCTGTTTTGTCGCGTCCATGCAACATAATTTTCTTTGACTGCAAATGGTTGAAGCACTAAGGAAGTCGTACAGGTCGAATAACAGCTCCGCTAAACTACATCCGCCGCAGTGGCTCAGTGACTAAGGCGTTGTGCTGCTGAGCACGAGGTCGCGGGTTCGATTCCCGGCCGCGCCGGTCGCTTTTCTGATGGAGGCGAGAAGCAAGAACGCCCGTGTGTACGACATTTCGGCGCACGCTAAAGATCCCCAGGTGGTCAAAATTAATCCGGAGACCTCCACTACGGCGCACTCATCGCCTGCGTTGCGTCGGCGCGGTAAACCCTACAATCCATCAATCAATCCGCTAAACTACATGTAGCTAAATGAAGTCGCATCATTTCTCGCCGCAAGTGCGCCGAGAGATGGGTCGAGGTAGCGGCTTGTAGTTCGGTTTGATGGAGTTAAAGTTAGTCCGATCGCCTTTCTTGAGTTTTGTTGATTTTTACCCAACCGGTCAAACCGCTTCCGCTCATTGACTAGCCAGAGTCACATTTAAATTATAATCACTCTCAATGATTACTGATGATCGGCATTCAAACCAACCGCCGAGCTCGACCATGCCCTCTTCACAACAAGCAGCGAGAGCAGTCTTTCTTGATATTTACCCAGCCGAACGAACCGCTTCCGCTCATTGACTAGCCATAATAACCGTTAATTAGTAATCACGCTTACGAACTACAGATGATCGGAACTCTGGCGATGGATATGTCGGCCTTGGCTCTAGTGAGCGGTAGCGGAGCGGCCGGTTGAGTGAAAAATCAAGACTGACTGCTCTCAATCGCGTCAATTGTAAAGTGGGCGCGAAGTTAGCTGTTACAAAATCCTGGCACAACCACGCAAAAAAAAGAATCTCCGGGGGGAGTCGAACCCGGTCAACAAGCAGCGAGAGCAGTCTTTCTTGATAATTACCCAGCCGAACGAACCGCTTCCGCTCATTGACTAGCCAGAATACCCGTAATTGGTAATCACCATTACGAACTACAGATGATCGGAACGCTGGCGATGGATAGGTCGGCGTTGGCTCTAGTCAGCTGTAGCGGAGCGGCCTATTGATTGAAAAATCAAGACCGACTGCTCTGACCGCCTCAATTGTAAAGTTGGCACTAAGTTAGCTGTTATAAAACGCTGGCACAACCAAGCAAAAATATAATAAAAATAAAACATGTCCGGGTGGAATCTAACCCGGCACATTAGTGCAAGTATCCGAGGCGCAACCTCTCCACCAAATCTGAAGATTGAGCATAGCGTCTAATCAGCCGGTTTTGCTTTTATCTGGACGGAACTGTGCCAATTTCACGCCGGCTCGGTCTGGACGGAATGCTAAGCTCTGAGTTGTATTCCGCCTGGACGGAAGGATAACCCGCAGCGCTCCGTTCCGTCTAGATGGAACTTTAGCCCTTATATATCGTTCCGTCTGGACGGAACGCTAGTTACAGCTTTTTGGAAATAATAATGCACCGTTTTTGAAACATGCAATGAGAGGCACACCTCACCCCGGCTTCGGTATCCCGCGGATGGTGGCTATAGGTGAATGTGCGGTGAAGATGTGTTTGTTTGCGTTTGTGTTGTTTCGGCTCTATACGTTTCTGAGTTGGGGTTGTGTTGTTACATTGGGGAGGGTGGCGTGTATGAATGCGTGCGTCCGGAAAACGTGAATGTTTGTCCCTTCAAAAACCCGATTGCCCTAACCTGGTGCTATGTTTCCTTTTCATTTTGCTGCCACTACACGACCTTTCGTAGAATAATGCCGACCTTCAATTACGCTCTGGTGTTGAACTATTGACAGCACGGTCTACGAATGCTCCGCTTTTCCCTCTGCATCACATTTTCAATGTCCTGCCAAAAACGCTTCGGTTATTGATTGATTGTAGGGTGTAAGGCGCAGACGCAACGCGGACGATGAGGTGCGCCGTAGCGGGGGGCTCCGGAATAATTTTGACCACCTGGGAATCTTTAACGTGCGCCGAAATCTCGTACACACGGGCGTTTTTGCTTTTCGCCTCCATAATAAAAGCGGCTGCCGCGGCCGGAAATCGAACCCGCGACCTCGTGCTCAGCAGCGCAACGCCTTAGCCATTGGCCACCGCGGCGGGTAACGCTTCGGTTAGCAACAGCGATTGTCTATAAAGTCTACACAAAACTTTCTGTAGAAAGTCTACAGAACCGTTTCAATTCGAACACGGTGGTCAATAATTGACCTAGCAATAAGGTATAGGTTAGAAGCTGGGAGGTATACAGACAGTAAGTAGACAGTCTACTCAATGTTGGTAGCTTTTGTGGACTTTTGTCAACAAACATTGGGTTCAATGTTGGTAACAATTTTTATTAGGGAGAATTCTATTCTGTTTTCTTGTGTAGAAAGAGAGAAGTACCATTATGCAATGTTGCTGTATGCCGTAAGCGCGTAAGTAGTAGAATACAACAAAATATCAGGGCTCCTTCACAGAGTCAAACTTGTTTCAACAAATTTCCGATAGCCAACCCTATCGTTGAGGCCATACCGTCATTTAGTAAAACTGCCACTCGTATATTCTGAAGCCCTTGACGGATGGGTAGCACGAATGGCTGCCGTTCTGTGATTTCACTTGTATGCGCGCACTTAATACATTGCAGTAATTATGTGCATTCTTCAGATTCATCTCCTCGGCTACAACGTGGAGAAGCTGCGTGGCCTCGTTCCGGATGATCTCATTCCGGAGGCCGATGGAGGCACTCACGAGAGCTACGACTACGACGAGACGGAAAGAGAGCTGCAAGGCCGAGCCGATTTTTTTCGGGAGATCAGTGATTATGGCGTCCGAGACGAAATGAAGCGTCCATCTTAAGCTGTGTAACTATTTTTATGAAGCGAGAGGCCGTGCAGTGTTTTGTTGTGTGAGCGGCCGCAACGACAAACCTAAGGATAAATATCGTGCCTGGAAAGTGAGTCTCGTAGTGCCTAGTTCAACACAGCGCCATGCTTGCGTGACAACAAAGGGGATAAATAACAGCGGTACGTCACCTCGTGTGTGTAGAACATATGTGCTGACAGGAAACACCGACAAAAATTTTTCTGCAGTGATGCATTGCAACCGTGCCCCTGTCTATGAAAATATAACAACTTCATGCAGTCTCGCTCATGAATTCAGAGAACACCCACGGTATTGCGTCTAATAAAATTCACAAAAAACACGCACAATGCAGTTGGGATGTCGTTAGTTAAAGTTAGGTTTATCATTGTCTAAATTTTGTAAAGAAAGGCATTTAATTTTCTTTATTAAATGGGAGAAGAGTGCAAAAATGAAGCACATTACATTTAAAATATCAGTTGTGTATTAACAAGATAACGATCATGAGCATTGTTTTCTAAGTGAGTGTGTTAGCGGAGTGGAACCAGTTTTCCTTCAATCCGTGACAATGAAAGTGGTGAGCAATAGGTGGCATGCTCAGTGTTTTGTAGCGGAAATTGTTTTTTTTTTTCATTTATTCACAACGGCATAGTTGTATTGCTGAAAAATAACACTTGTGGCTTCGTTTTTCTCACGATTACGTGTGCGAGACTCGTTGTTACAGACAAGAGGAATTAATTTTGCCATGAAATGTAGAGCGGAAAAAGTCCCGCTGTTTAGAAGTAATAGTGATATTTCTAAAACCTCGATGCAACTGTATGTGATGCTCAGAATGCTTGTACAGAGTAATATGTGAAACTAAGACCGAATGATTTCACGAACGCCACTCCATTCGGGACAATACACGAAGAAGCTGGAAAACACCGAGCAATAAATGAAAACGAAAAAAAAGCTCAAGAGAGATCTAAGGTCGGACCCCAAGATGTATGTCGCGATAGCGATACTTCGATTCCCACGGAGCCTTTTCGTACGCCGTTGCAGCATTTCCCATATATGCTTCACGAGCACTAAATGTCATCAAAAATGGAAAGACTAGCAACGAGGGTTTTTAATCGCCGTGTCCGAGGAGAGGCAAAGGCTCTTAATTTTTATTCAATGATGCCTAACCCGGCCTGAACAATTTTGCTTCTTTCAGAGAGAGAGAGAGAGAGATCTTTGGTCAGGAAGAAATATTTGTCGTTTTGGAAAAAGGGGTAAAAAGATGGCAGGGAGCTTAAAGGTGGAACCTGAGCCTACGGCACCGCTGACGAACCAGCTCCTGCACCACTGATGCACCAGCGCCTTCGCTTGCCCTCTCAATCACCTCGCGCTAGTATTGCGGTGACGAGCTCGTCCAAGCTGCCTGCCATGTCTCGAAGCAGTGGAATATGCTATGTTTGAGTTGTTCTCCCCAGACCATACTTTTGGACATGGCTAGGTCGCGCGCAAGAGGGTGGATGTTTCCCCTATTTTATAGAGATTTAAGTTAATAGCACATGTCTGATGTTAAGTTAATGTCTTATAGATTTTCAGATACTTGTGTTGGTTTTTCTTGCACAGAATTTGTGATTATTCGGCCTTGATACCTCGTTGTTGCAAAGGGAAAGATCTTGTTCCTAGGCATCAGATGAATATTTGTTCTTGACACTTTCCAAGGAGGGCAGTGATCACGACTACCACGACTACTAAGTCCGCGACTTATGACCACGACTACCAAGTCGTGGTCACAAGAAGCGCGGTATGTGTCTTTGTGTGCCTCTTGGTCAGTGAGTCGTTCTCTTCCAGACAACTGGGTCCGGGTGTCCAGATAAAATTGTAAACTTTTTCCATTGTGGATGGGAATATTTAAGCAAACCCCTTGGGTATTCTGCCTGCAGAAAACTGTATAATGTCTTTTGAGGGTCTGTAATGATGTTACTCTTCTTTTTGATACTTACACTATTCGAATTGCCAAGCGGGTGGTCCCAACTTCCACGTCGTTGTTCCTGTATGTTGAAGGGTCATGCAGTCACAAAGATTGACACAACAGTCAGCTACAACAATTGGGCCTCGTGCTTTTGTACATCCCGAAGTAGGTGTATACTTTGGTCTCCTGGCTTGGAACTTTCACCCAATGAACTTAATCCTTCCATATCGCCTCTTATTGTGTAGGATTGGATACATATTTTTGATACAGGAGAGTTTTTATGTGGCGTCGCTGAATCAGCACCACATCTTATGGCGTGCAGTTGTTTCTTTTCATAGGGGTGGGGGAGGGAGGTGGGGGGGGGGGGGAGGGACGTGTTGTCTTCTATACGATGGCCCTTCCCGATTTTGTTTTTCTATCCGCTTTCTTGGTGCTTGGAGATGGGGTCCTCTGATGTCGTGAAATCGGTTAGGATGATACAAGTTGAGGATCTATTCATCGTCATTATAACCAACATCCAATTTTGGACGACTGCAGGGTGAAGGGCTGTCCCATTAATCTTCACCCGCTCTTGTCTTGCGCTTCCTGAGTCCATTCCTTGCTCTCAGTGTAGGTTTTTCATCCCTCCATCGAGTAAATGGCCTTCCCCTTCTTCTAGATCCGTCTATGCATGTCCATTCTATTAGCCTGGTGGCCCACCTTTTGTTAGTTCATCTTAAGGTAAAAACCTCGATATTGAGTACTGCTTATATGCTGTCCTGATAATGTTTTCTTTTTACTTTCATTGGTGCGGCTAAATTTGTGGTACGATAGGCTATGCAATATTCCGGCCATGATCAGTGTTGCATGAGCCTCATCGTTTCGTTTTCTCTGTTTGTTACTTTGCATTCGGTCGGGCGCTTTGGTTGTGGGCAACTGGTTAAAGATCTTCGGTTTTGGGCGATTGTGAGTTTGGCACTGCCGCTTGTTTTGAGAGCAACCCCGAGCATTCCTACGTTACTGATTTCTGGGACATCCGTATCTACTTTTAGGGCGATTTTTAACTTTGCCGCGTGGCGGCATCGGTCATTTGACAAAGCGAGCTTGCAACGGAGTCACAACCACGCGAATGTTGTAACGTATTTTGAAAATTCATGTGATTAGACCCTTGGGTTTTATTTTAGTTCGTTTCTACTCATAATAAATGCCTTCCGTGAGTTATGAGAGACTGCTGTTAATCCTTTGACCCCTGTTTTAGTTAGGTGACCCAATGCTTGTCCGGCATCAGTAACATACAGTGAAGTGCTAGGGTGGTACCGGTACAACCGGCGCACCATGCCGCCGCCCCACAAGGACCTCACGAGACACCAGGCGGTGCTGCTCCGGCAGTTACAGACAAATTCAGTATTAACGCCGGCACTGGCGCGCCACGTGTGTACAGAGCTATACGCCAGTGAAAAGTGCAGTATGTGCGGTGCGGTGCCAGAAACCCTAGCCCACATCATGTGGGATTGTGAAGTGCGACCGAAAGAGGCGGCGGACCCGTACGGGCGCTGCCCGCTAGCATCACGAACGCCGTGAGGTCCGCAGACCTGGACACGCAGACAGCCGTCGTTCAGCAACTCGAGGCTGCTCTCGCGCGGCAGACGCGGGGGGAGACGCAGCGGGGGACCCTCGGGGGCAGGACGCCTCGGGGATCCGACGCGCGCCGAACCCGCCGACGCCGGCGCGGGGCTTTAGTCATCGGGACGCGATAACCGCGTGAGGCGGGGATCGGCCCTGCGCGGCCCATATCCCACGCCTACTTGTTGGCCCCAATAAAGTGTTTCTCTCTCTCTCTCCCGGTGAAAAAACGCCGCGTTGGCCCAGTAGGTGCAGAGTAGGTGCACTTCCTTGTGCTCTGCACAAGGAAGTGGGTTCGATTTCCGGCCCCGGCGGCCATCTTTTTTATGGAAGCAGGCAACTGAAACGCCCGTGTGTCGACACTTCTGCGCACGTTAAAAATCGCCAGGTGGTCGAAATTATTCGGGAAACTTCCGCTGCGGCGTGCTTCGTAGCCCAAGTGTGGCATAGGCTCATGAATTATGGGAATCTTGTAATTATCTTTCGGTGAAAAACACCTTGATGTGGTGGCGTAAGTTGGGGGCACGGCTAGGCACCGTGTCTGCCGTGCATGCTACCATCGACTTGGCGTAAGCAAACTTCACCGCGCAGGCGCGGCACCTGCTGATAACGCGTGTTCTTTCTTTCTTATCCGCCGTCGTGTCATTGAAATCCTTTCAAAACTTTACTTGCGCCACATTACACAAATCAGCGGATCCCTGGAATCTTTCTGCCTCAGTCGTAGCTTCCGGTTGGCAGCGGGGACGTATTTCCGTAGACGCCTGATGAGCACGGCTGAGAGCGGGCGGCTAGGAACCATGGGGGAAACGAAAAATGAGCGTAATAACGCTATCGCCTTAAATATGAACGAGGGATGCTTAGCAATGTCTCAGAATGTGAATGCCTTCTTCTAAGATTGAAGTCCTATTTCGATTTTCTGCTGATTTCCTGTTGAACTTTCTGTTGAACTTGCCCCCGCGCCCGTCACCACTTGACAATACCCATGGGCAGCACCATGCGTCCGTCGTTTCGTTCATTAGCCATCGCCAGGAGCCACCTATTTGACCCGTTGGTACATTCACCTGGCAAGGTGGCGCGGGGTGCACGAAAGACAACGGCCTATTCTCTTCCGGCGCTGGGCTCCGTCACCCTTCCTCAGAGCCCTTTTACATCCCTCCTCCCGCTGCGCTGTTTGTCTTTCCTAGCGAGCACTCCCCAGCTCCCGACCAAAATTTCAACTTTTGTGTACCACCTATATTCTGTACCTCCCAACGCGCGCGCTTGATAGATAGCGATTCAAGGCTTTCGCCTTAGGAATAAGAGATGTTCCGAGGGAATAAAAGGCGCGAGAGTGGTACGCCTGTTATTTTACAGTTTTATTGATCGGTCGGCACCTTCAGGCTTGTTCAATAAATGAAACTAGAATACAAAAGACTGGAAGACATGAACGCAGGAAAGTGGAAGATACCTTAAATTGTGCTTTTTATACGCCATTGTTCACGCCACTACAAGCACAGTTTGACAGTTTTACGAAGTGGAAGAAGCAGCCCAGAAAATTCCAAATCAGCTATCCCATCACTTCCAGTTTATGGCAGATCATGTGACTTTTCCGGGTGTGTGTTTGTGAAGCGTCTTGCTTAATTTGTTGCTGTATATTTACTTATTTCTACTTGCCGTCATGCAGAAACAATTGAACGTGTCCACTCAAGTTCTCTTTTTATTTAGTCATGCACACGCACACATTTTGTAGCAGAGTATTTGCTGCTGTTGGCAAGCGTGGCAGGGGACGGCAGAAAGTTAGATGCGCAGAAGAGTTCAACACGTTTGCGGGGAATAGTAGGTCGCAGATAGCAGAGGACGGGGTAATTGGAGATCTATGGGAGAGGCCTTTGCCCCGCAGGGGGCGTATATTGGATGATGATTAAGAAGATGATTTGTTGCTGCAGTATCAGCACGGCGGCATGGAATTTGTCAATTGCCCTGAAATAAGCAACTGCGCTTTCTTTCTCTGCTGCACCGATTATTTATTTATTTATTTATTTATTTATTTGTTTGTTTATTTATTTATTGATTGGTTTATTTGTTTATTTATTTATTTATTTATTTATTTTGCCCTCAGGGCATACAAGCATTGTAGAGGGGAGGTCCTCACATAAAAGCAAAAGAAGGTTTCAAAAGCACGCGACAAGTGTTTAACGATTGTACACACAAAAAATTTTACACTAATGTTAAAAAAAAACCTGGTAAAGCAAATGCAATAAACGCAGCCATAAACGCAATCACACTCGGAACAAAAGAAAAGCAAATGATAAGCGTACATCATTCGCCGTAAAAGAGCACAGTAACGGCGGATCCACACAAGCATACAACACACTAACAAAGAAACAATAAACAACGAAAAACAAAAGTATTAGACAAAAAAAAACTTACAGCAAATTTGAATTTGACAATGCTTCCCGGAAATGTTCAGGGTTAGTAATGCAGGCTAATGAAGCAGGCAGGTGGTTCCACTCACGGCACGTTTTTGGCAAAAAAGAATGAGAGTAGGCGACCGTGTTTTGGTGCGGGATATGAACTTTGTCACGATGGTCAACACGTTGAGATATGAAACGTGCCGGTTGTATCCAGCGTGATTTGATTACATGGGTATTATGATACACTTTCTGAAATAGGCACAGACGGGACAGTTTTCTACGTGTAGCCAGAGTAGTTAAGTACAGACTGGATTTCATAGAAGTTACACTGGCCGTACGATGATAGTTAGAAAGAATGACTTTCACAGAACGGTTTTGTACAGCTTCAAGTTGGTTAGTTATATTAGTAATTTCCAGGATCCCAAGTTGACGAAGCATACGTTAGTATGGGGCGCACCTAACATATAACTGTTCTTTGAGGGAAGATTGTGCTCGCTTGCCTACCTTCTTTGACCCTTTACTACAGTTGCAGTGGCTTCCGTTGGCGGCCACATTTCGCTCCTGCCTATTCAAAGCAAGTGTGTTGGAATGCCTCGTGCTCCAAAGATACGCGGAGCCCCAGCATGTCTCGTTGCGACTGTTTTTACACAGGAACAAAAAAATGTATGGAAAGCTAGCTAAATATAGGTCCGCTGTAAGAATTGAGAGAAATAAAACATGCGGAAAAGCAGCAAGCAAAATAGAGCAAACCAATATTTGTTGCGATATTTGCCACATTCCTTTGCACGACAAACATGTGGGCATACTTGTATTGTGAGGCAGACTCTGACGAGATCTAAGCACTTATGAGCTGTGAAGGCGAAACACATAATGTCCTCTGGAGCGCCGCTGGGGTCTCCCTCCAATTTAGTGCTGCGAGTAATTGACGCTGACGCGCCGCTGTGCCAGGGGATTGGGACGCGTGCTTGATATACCGCCACACCTGGGACTGTCCCAGGCTGCACAGAAAGTGTGTCCCAAGACCGGCCTGTCTATGGCCGCTTTCTGGCATGTCCGGCCAGCATCCAGGTTCTGGCAGCCACTGATCATACGTTTTACAGCCAACATTCGGCAACCAGCACTTCGGTGTTTCTCCGGCTGCCCGTGTTCAGACACACAACGGCAGGTACCCGGCTTCCAGATATTCAGTTCACTTTCGGCTGCCGGTGTTCAGAAAGAGAACGGCCGCAGTACGGCCTTAGGACTTCCTTTTTGGGGGGGGGGGAAGCGGTGTGGAGCCGAAGCACGGCAAGTGACCGGCCACAGAATATTCGTAATCTTGTGGCACTCGGTGTTCGAAAGGAGACCGGCCGGAGCGCGGCGGCCGCGCATTCGCTCTTTCAACGGTGAACCGCGCGTCCGGCGGCAGAATTATTTGTTTTCTTCGGGCAACCGGTGTTATGATGGAGATCGGCCAACGTACGGCCCCAGAATGTACGTTTTTCATTCGGTTAGCGGTCCTTGGCGGAATTATGGCAAGCGAACGGCCGCAGAATATTTGGCAACCGATGTTCAGGAGGAGACCAGCCGACTTAAGGTCTCACTTCATGCGTCATTCTTTCGGTAAGCGGCGTACAGACGAATGACGCCATACGTCTGGACGCCGGAGCTCATGCACTATTGGTTGGAAGGAGACTGCGCGGTGTAGGACCGCTTTTTCCCTCGGTGAAGAAAAAGCCGTTATGGAGCCGAACGAAAAAGACGCGTTTAATCCGCTCGGTGTTTCTACGTTTTCAAGGAACGAACTTCGTTTGTCAAAGAGTAATGAGTGGTTATAGTTACAAGGTGCAAGGACTCGCTTGACATTACCAGGTAACCTTTTAGGCCATCGGAATGCCATATATTGCCACAAGAAGATTGTGCCACACGGTCGGGTGAGCTAGCCTCCCCAGTCATAGCCGCTACCCCGCCTCGCCCGCCAGCTTCGTCGACGCATGAGCGCGAGGCTATTCGCCCCCTCAAGAAATGGAGAGCATTGGACCCGGCAGAGATGTCCGACCCGAGATGGCAGTGGTTCAACGAAATAACTGGCCTTAAAGGGCGCCAAGCAAGCAGCCACCACGCAGGAGCTCAATCCGTGCCATCTCAAGGACTCCCCACCAAAGAAAGGCAGGGGCGCGCCAAAGCGCATGTTTTCGGCTATTCTTCTTACAATAATACTGCGAAAAACAATGTCGCACTATTTTGTTGGTGGTAAACGTAGAAAAGGCTAAGCTCGTGCTCACCTTCGTGCTCTGCACTATGTTACTTCATCGGAATTCATGACTGCCTATTTAAAAACAAGTGCCATTGTAAATTTGCGATAACAACAGAGGCTTGTCAATGACGAAGCCTGGATGTTAATTTAGTTGCGGTGTTTCAAGGTGAGCTTAGCTAAACTTGGAATATGTCTCATTTGGTTAAACATAATCGCCAGCATCGTAGCAAACACGGATTTTATCAGGTTTTTCTTGCTCAACGCAGATTGTGGAGTTCAGGCATGATTTTGCTCTAGCAAAAGATAAGCTTAAAGTAGTTGACTCTATTTTCCTGGACTGCAAAAAAGCATTGGACGGTGTTTTATATGAGCTGCTTGTTAGTACATTGCGGTCCATAAACTGAATGAATCGGTTATTGCATGAATAGCCGAGTATCTCTCTCTAAGACAGCAGTCGGTCGCTCTAAATGGTTGCTCGTCCCGATATGTTCCTGTGCCCTCAGGAATTCCCAAGGGTCAGTCGCGGGCCCTCTTTTGTTTCTGTTATACATAAATGATATTACTATTGGCCTCAAATGTGTTCAAAATGGTCGCGAATGACTGTGTAGTTTACAGAACTGTAGCGAATGAACGTGATTCCGGATACCTGCCGCAAGATTCGATTTTAATAACATCCTGGTGTGCTGATTCAGAAAAGTCGTTGAATATTAAAAAGTGTGTTAACGTCACCGTTACAAAAAAACCGTCATTCCAATTGAATACGTATACCGTAAATTACGCTGCTTTAAGAACGGCCGGGAAATATAAATAACCAGGAGTGTATTTAATGAGAGGTTAGAGGTTAAAAAGGCATGTTGACAACATAAAAGTTACGGCTGCACGTGTGTTTGGCTTTCTGAAACAAAATAACAGCGAACCTCCAGTTTACTTTTATAAAAGAACAACCGTATTTCACTCATGTGTGCTCAGTGTTGGAGTAAAAGTAAACTTCAATGGTAAGACGTGAAAGATCACAGACGAAACCTCAGCTTCCAATTTTTTTGTAATTTCTATCATTCGAACTCTGGAATCGATGGGGAGAAGTATATCCAAGCGCCATTCTACATATCCCAAAGTGAGACCGCAATCTTAAATCAAATGATTAACTTTCCTTTGAAGGTGACGCCTTGCGTGATTCATTTTATCTTAGATCAATATGATAGTGTAATTATCTTCCATGTATGATTTTATCCATATTTACAGTGACGATTTTCACCACGCTTTGAAAAATTATTTGGTTATTGTTCTCAAATTTGATGCTTAGTGTTATGTATCTCCCTGCTGTAATACATGCAAAGCCGAAGCCGGTATCAAATAAATAAATAAAAAATAATTATTAAATAAATAAATAAACACACTTGCGGAATCGCAAGTTCGCCCTCGACGGGTTGAGAGCCTTACGCATTCAAACTCAACCAATGAAATATTTATTGCTTTATTCGTTGCAGTATGCAAGGTTTTCTGTATGCATACTACCATTGCTATGCTATTGGTTTGAAACAAATTATGAAACTATAGCCTTACGCCTTTCCTTGGGAGCACACAGAGGGATACAACTGCAGCCACCAGAAGCAGGGTGTCATTAGCAACGCTTCTAGAATTTTTTTAACATAGTACGACGTTAGAGAAACTTAATATCTTTAGGGCTATTAAGTGTTGTGCACGTAACTCATGAAAACAACATCAAAAAGAGGTTGAAAATGAAAGTACTTGTTTGAATTCTCCTAGGATCAGCCCTGTGAAAGATCATCAGAAAAGGTGATCATGTAGAAAATTTCTTTGCAAGAAAAACGGTCAAAAACTAGACATACTTTTTGTGTGAAATAAATTATGTTGAATGCTCCTGAGTATTTTTTGGAAGACCAAAACACTTCGTAAAGGCATTCGCGCCGGTTTTATAAACAACTAAACTGGTCAAGCAACTGTTGTAAAAATAGTTGACTTAGTCAGAGCATGGAAGTGTTCAGGAAGGTTGTCCTAATAGAAATTGGCTAAAAGCGACATTTTCATCTTTGTGAAATTCAACCCAATAAAGTATGCGCCTTCCGCCCTCCCCCCCTCCCTCCTCGCCTCCTTCCTCGTTTATTACTGGTAAACGCCGGCCGCGGCCGGCGTGACTCGCAAGTACGCCGTGTACTCTTAGATCGGCGCCGATCTAAGCGTGACTCGCAGGATGCGTGACGCTTGTCAAGCGTGAGTACAAGACAATTTTCGCATGCTTGTGTTAGGCGTGGTGAATTATCACGCTAAGCGTTCAGGCTTGCCATCCGTGAATGGAAACCTTCTTAACGCTTAGTGAAGGTGAAAAAGAGGTTTATTCTTACCTCATGCGGCATCCTCCAGCTGTGTATAAGAGGCCTCTCTGACCGTAAGAAATCGATTAGAGAGAAAGCTGAAAGAAGACGATAGTTGCTGTGCGGTAATCATGCCCTGGGTAGATTGGAGCACCAACCAAGCACATAAATACGGCAAAACAAACATTATCTTATTTTAGCTTTCTTTTTAGATGATTTCTGACGGTCAGAGAGAAGTCTTGTACACAGCTGGAAAATGCCGCTTCAGGTAAAGACAAATCCTGTTTTTCATCTTCACTAAGCGTTAAGAAGGTCGCCAGTCCCGGATCGACAAGCGTCACGTTATGATTACGGCGTTTATTCTTCGTTATACACGACCCCAAACTTAGTAGTGTATGCAGAAGAAGGGGGTTTAGGATTGCCGCTGAATTCCGGTTGTGATAAACCCCAGCGCCGTTGAAGGCAGTGCAAAACAAGCGTTCATGAAGTATCTTGAACAAGTGCACCTAGTGAATCCCACACAATTAGGCCTGTGATGTGCATTCTTTCGCCAACTATACCCATACGTTTGTGGAGAAAATTAGGTTAGGAAGTCTGGAGAAGATTGCTGCAAAGGTTGATATTTTGAACCAAAGATTAGAGTCAAAGAAATTTGAGCAGATTTCAAATTTGAGCAAAACTTTTTATTCACCATAACTTACAAGAAGGCTTCCGAACAGAGAAATCTGAGGAATGAAGACGGGAACTACAAAATAGGCTCCAGAGGAACTGTTGATGCCGCTTTAAAGCAGCACGGGAATACTGCTATGAACTTAAATCAGGCGAGGTGTCGTTTCATCGACAAATCGCGCAGCATTTTTAGCACCCATGAAATTTCGTCGATGCAGTAACCTGTAACTACTACTTAAACGAACCCTAGTAACTGCCTGAAAGCAGACAGACACCTAATGTTATTTATGTAACACACACACACACACAAACACAGCACCAAGGCGTGTCCAGTTGCATCCACGACTTCTCTGTGTTCTGCCGCATACCAGCTGCTTCACGTCGCCTCATACAGTGCTCCGGCAAACGATGTCCACGGGTCAAACCTGGCGAAGATAAAAAGCGGCTTCAATCAGTGCGTTTGCACTCTCATACAACACGCAAACGTCTGCCGCGATGTGCAGAATAAACGAGCACATTTTTAATGCGGTCTTAAAGCGGCGGTTCTGTACAATGGAACACGATTTTCAGCGTTTCGTAATGTGCGCGTCCACTGTGTGAATTTGCGTTAGATAACATTTTTCGTTATTTTCGAAGTGCTCTGCGGAGGACGGAAAGAGCAGACGGTGCCATCCCCCTCCTCCTTCTCCTCGCCCGAGAACGGCCACCGACTTGAACCGCAATCGCGGCCGCGAAGTTTACCGCCAACAAGCCAAACATGTCGAGCGCCATATGCCGAGACCGACGGAAACCGGACGGCGAACGAGACAAACGACTCCCAGCCACAGCAAGAAACGTACCCCTTCGTTCTTTCTTCTCAACTTTCCCGGTCGACCGCGTGATCCGTGTCCAACATAAGCTACATAGAGAACTAGGCCTGACACTAACTAATGCGTCGTCCGAGGTCAATAGGCAGATCTACACAATACACTAAAAACGTCGTTATTCAGATAATAGTTCAATATATTATCAGCAAAGACATTAGGAAATAATTTGCTTACCTGGATATTCCAAGCGCCAATGCATGACAGCTGACTCCTATAAGAACGCCATCCGGCCGGAAAAGTGGAGTACGTAGTGAACGGTGCCGTGTCGCGCAAGAATTCCCGGCAGTCGACACTCGGTGTTCCCTCGCACCAACCCCGCGGCACACCACCCAATCAAGGTCAAATCACCCATCAGACTGTTTCTTCTTTGCCACTTTTTACCACAAAAAGCGAACACTCCGCGCAGTACACACGTGAATGGCAGAAAGACACGACGCGTAAACCGCCTAGTTCGGCCGATTCCTCCAACGGCTCCATAACTCCGTTTTCCCGCCAAAACCGCTGAAGCGAGCACCACCTTTCAATCCCTCCGCATGACAAAATAAAGAAAAGAAGCGCAAGTCGCAGCAACATGCATCAGCGCGCCCCGCGGCTCCGTTGTGGATATGTATAAGGACATGTATATGCGTGATTAGGAAAGGCGCGATCACTGGCGCGAGATTTTTCTTAGCGTGATTTTTATGGTTTACACGCATGCAATCTTGCATCACGCGTAAAAGAAAGTGAATGCGGGTTTTCCCAACCCGCTTCACGCTTATATCGAAGAAACTCACGCGTATTTAGAGTCACGTGGTGTTCAAATGGAAGTTTCCGGCGCAAACGAGCGTGTTTCACGCTTACTATGCGTGAAAAAATTTAGAGTGTATATCAGGTGTACCATGTACAGGCACCGTCATAAGTACTTGGAACAAGTATTTGTGACCGCAGTTAAACCAGAATGTAATGAAGTTGACAAGAGTTCGACATTTTTTGTTACATCCAGGTTGTCGTTACATGCAGGTTTCGAGTTAAGGCTCGCGGGAACGAAGCAGCAACGGAGCCAAAATGCTAGACATCAGTGAAGGTGGACTGACCCTTCATGGATTTTTTTTTACAGAAAAAAAACTGCGGGAGTTTCGTCTTCAGGTTTCGCACGAGCTGAGGCACAGCACGGCGCTCCAAAGAAGCAAGGTCACTTACCCCCCGTATTGACAAACGTAACACATGTATCACTTGTGCATTTTGACTCTTTTCGGTGCCTTAACGAGTTACAAGAACGAAACTTATGCTGAAAGGGGGCCTTTTTGCGAACTGGATGCTCTTTACCGCATCAAGATCGTTTAGAGTGTGCTGGGTGGGATACTATACTAGGCGGCAACATTCTTCTTTCTCGCCAGCGGAGACGGCATTTAAAGCTCTGCGCTTCTTTTGAAAAGACACAACTTTTCGTTTTCTACCAGCAGCGCTCATCACCGACGAACCGGATGCCACAGCTACACGTGGAGACGCGCGACTACACGCCGTCAGGACGGTCTAGAAGCTCAAAACTTAACTCTGGAATCGAAACCGCACTGACACGTGGAAACGCACGGTAGTTGGCGGTGTGGGTGAAAAATAAACTTGAACGGTACTTACTATTGCTAGCTGCTGTGGTGTCACGCTACACCAACAAAATCAGAAGGGACTTTTACGTTAGCCATGGGATGGTGCCATCCCCTCCGTTCATTATCATGACGAATTTCGTGTTTAGGCGATTCCACACGTTTTCATTGCTGTTGACTCCTTATGGTAGGGCTAGTATTCGCTATAATGGTTCACTTCTCCGGTCGATGCCAAAAAAAAAATGACAACTCAGCTCGCCGACTTCGTTGCATCAAGGTTAACCGCCGCGACATTTCGTTACATAGCGGTCGCAATTACTTGGGCTTCAATGAGGGTGGCAATGAGGAATTGAAGAACTTCGTTAAATCCAGGAATTCCTTATATAAAGGTTCGTTACATAGCGGCTTAACTCTA
This sequence comes from Haemaphysalis longicornis, assembly GCF_048455015.1. NCBI lineage: Eukaryota > Metazoa > Arthropoda > Arachnida > Ixodida > Ixodidae > Haemaphysalis > Haemaphysalis longicornis. Next base: position 95,196,946 of record NW_027526335.1, read on the forward strand.
TCTCAAAATCTTTGTCTTACTGGCTTTATGACAGCCCTTACCGGTTTACAGGACAGTTTTGCTGTTAGGGAGGATGGCTTTAAATGCAAACCAATGAAGTCAGGCAGTTTTCGGAAGAAAGTCTTGTAAATTTACGACACGGTGTTCCAATTACTTTTAGCGCCACCTGTATATCAGGTCTCGCGCTCTGTCGCTCTCCCATCATATCGTATGTTCAATGCTCTTCGTGTTCTTCTGCTGCTATCTTTGTGATTATTTTCGCGCCTATCGTTTCCGGCCAACTGGAAAAGGACAGTTCATTGTAACCGTACGTCGAAACTAAAAAAAAAAGGATAAATGTTCCACAGCTGTGTGGCCGCTAACGGGCTTTTCGTGCAAAATGACGACGGCAACGAGGACGTACAATGAGCTGGGCAATGTCCCCAATCCCAGAAGTAGGTAATCCAAGACAGAATGGAGCCGAACCTCGCTGTAAACAACACTTACATAGAAAAACATTCAATATAACGAACGAAATTAAACATTTGGTATGCTATTCTAAATTTTAATGCACTTGTGCCACTTACAACGCAAAGGTATCAGCGATGGCGAGTCAATTCTGCTTCTCGCGCGGGTAAAATTGTTTCCAGGCCAGCGTACTGGGTCATGGCCACTCTGAAAACTCGTCTCTTGAGTTAAAAAAGAGTATTGGGTGTCTAACGTGCTGATGTTAGAGCTAGGCTATAAGGCGGGCCACAGTGCAGGGCGACAGGTGAATTTTTACCATCTGGGAATTTTTAACAGGTGGCGAAATCTTGACACAGGCGTTTTCGTTTTTCCCCCCACCAGAAATATGGTCGCCAAATTCGGACATTGAACCCGTGACCTCGGATACTTTTTTATTGTGCCGAAAACGACGTTTTGCCCAACAGAAGCTTCTGGCTCAATAATTTACGTTGCTTTTTAAACAAACATATCACAGCACGCTTTCAGGCGGCTAACGTCGCCAACCAGTGCCTACTGGGCAAAGTACTCCCTGTACTACGAGTGGCGAGCACCGGTTGACGTTGCTAGACATCAAAGCGGAACGTTAGGCACACGCCGACGCATACCCGACAGTTGCTATTGCTGGCAGTTGGCATTACCGACAGTTGATATTGCTGTTGTTAGCATAGCAATGTTATACATACTTGGGGGTGACATTGGACGAGGCTATGCAAGGAAGGTTGCGTGCCGGGTCATGCCCGAAGCATAGCTAGGTCAATGAATCAATTATTGCGCAAGCAGTATAGGAGGGTTGACACCATAAAACCCTGTGCTCGTACTCGGAATCTAGTGTGCGTACTCCGACGCCCCACAAAGGGCTACTCACCCACACAGTAGCGCATACGAACAGTGCGAAAACAGAAAGCGCTTTAAAAGGGGGAATATATGCTGCTTCGGCAAGATATTTTGCGGGTGGAGCAACTGAACTGGCTACTAATATAGAAATTCCATCAATCCGTTCTTTCGGTGCGAGCTAATGCGGTAAAAACTTAAGGACTAACTGATCTCTCCAAAAAAGGACTCAGCCCAAGAAAGCGCTGAAATAAAATCAAAGCCCCTTTCCAAAGATGAAGATGGTTGAAATGCCAAGCTTTGTGCCATGCAACCTGAGTAAAAGTCGAAGTCGGAAATCCGAACTGCTTCGAGCGTGTCGGAATGGCACTAGCGATAAACAGGCACAGGGAACAGACTATCTATTAAAATTTTCGTGAAAGCCTCCCTAGAAAGGGTAAACAGATATTGCAGAAAAAACCTCGAAGTAAGAAAGTGAAAGGTGTCGACCACTTCCTTTGAAAAGCCCCATAGCTGCTCCGTACTAACTTGAACCGTGGAGAGAAGTAGAAAAGGGTAATGAAAACTTGTTTGCCGTTAAATAACGTTTTGTAACAGTGTATGATGCACCAATTTTTAAAAAGAAAAAACAAGACACAAGTTGGTGCGCAAACAAATGCGTTAGTTGAAAACCCAATGGAAGAAGCAAAATATCCCTGCTCATAGGTTCACAATAAGACCCCCACACGAAAATCCCAAAACCTCCATGCAGAGCTTGGACTTCAGAACCCGCACAATGAAGTGCCTGCAGCCCATAAACAAGCTTTGTAATAAAGAAGACATTAGACATTACAGACCTGCGCACTCGCAAACACATAACGTTCTCGCCCCATCCATGTCATCCATGCCGGAAATAGGTCACCATATGAGTGTTTTAAAGCGTGTCATTCGCATGTGTCTCCCGCCAAAGGAAAAATGCTGTTCTTAAGCTGCATACATCAAGACTCCCAGTGAAAGCATTGTTACACGAAAAACTAGTGTCTATTCCTTCGTCAGACATTTGGCGCATATCTAACCAACCTAAAACCATTGATCAGTGCTTTGTTTTTTGCAGGGATGCGATTTTTTCCTTAATCACGTGTCATAAAATTCAGTTCGTGCCTTTTCGAGATGCCAATGGAGTACCCTACGATATCTTTGATGTGATGGGATTGCATAGCTCACGTCAGTGACCGGAATGCGGAACCTCCTGACCCCAGGGGGATGTGTCTGGTGTCATTCGGAGGAACAGCTTAATCAAGAGAAAACTTGAACTCTCCTAACGTCCCACAAATTCGCACGTTTTGATGCACGACGTGTGATATTTTTGCTTGGTTTCAGGGGGTAATTTCAAATGCACGAAAAGCGCCTTGTATTTAGTTTATTCCATACTATCGGTTTTATTTTGTTAATTATTTAGATTGTTGAAATATGACTTTTTACGACGTCGGGGTGGCGAGATTTCGACGCACGTTAAATATCCCGAAGTGGTCAAAATTAATCCGGAGCGCTCCAGTAAAGCGCGCCTCATATAGCCCATATAGCTTCGGCGCTACAATCAAGGACTTACCCCACAATCAAAAAATTTTTGCGATGAAGCTGTATACAAATTGACACCGGTGGCTCCACTGCGTCCAGCGCCCACAGACAAAATACGGTTAGCGGCAAAGCTGACGTTTCTGTCAGTACTCTGTAACGCTCTGTTCAATGTAGGAAGACTATAATGTAAATAAATCTTTCTCTCTAGGACCTGTTCTCCCTACATCCCCGACCCCTAGCAGAGAAGCATGTAGGTGATCACAAACGCCGGCAAAACTCTCTGCTTTTTCAATAAAGAGCCTTCTCTCTCTCTCTTATGTAGGAAAGATCACCCCGTGATTGACCACTAAAACGACTGTATCATTACGCCGTTTCATCTACTTGCCATATGGTTAATTCCACAGCTCACCTTGGAGGAGGTTTCGTTGCTACCAAAACTAAAATCCCACACGAACTTTTATTCTCAAAGCAGCGAAACGTGCTGTGGAGTAAGAGATGAGCTGCTGAGCCCCTCCCGATGACGTCTTTTATCGAACAAATCCATAGTGATTACAGTGGGGCACGAGAGAGGAAGAGCTACTTGCTTTGCAACATCCTCCCCCACGCAGAAATGAATGAGCCTGGCCCATACATAATAAATTAGTTAACCATGAGAGTTCAGTTAAAGTCCATGTCAGCCAGAAGCTACCTGGTTTTGGGTTTTTCGTGCTGTTTACTCAAGTTGTCCTTTTTTTTGGCAGCCGGATGCATGTGGGACGTGTTTGCGTTGCGGGTATTCTAAAAGAGCACGATTCAATTTCTATTGCGTGGTGCTGTTCCAGCTCTGTGCTTTGAAATAAGGTTCACTATGCGCATTCTTGTAAAATGGTGAAGATGTCCACGTACTTCATTCGTTTTTCTATCGTCCAGCTCCCACTGGCGTTTCATTTTCAACGGTGGCGAATTACGAGCCCAGCCATAATCGAGGTCCTTTCTCCCAAAAGAGTATTTCTTTGCAGTTGCCGCTTACTTTCGCTAGCATTGCTTCTTTTGGGTCTTATGTTTGAACTCTGGAGGGCATCATACGTCAAGCTCCTAACAAATGTGCCTTTGTGTCTTCGACAGAATAAATATAGTCAAACGTATCGGGATTTACACATTTGCACTCTCCATCATTGGTCCATTCAATCACTGTCTCCACACTTCAATGCATTTCCTTGGCCACATTTGTAGTTAGGCCATCGATGACTAAGTTGGGGGTAGTTTTCTTTGTTTCGCTGGTACAAATGTGGCGGAAATTATTGTCGTTCGCTCCAGGAATGTATGGGTAGTGGTCGCTTCGCGTTCAGTCTGTTCTGGAGGATGCACAAGATACTTGGTTTTCATTCGCGTTATATCTCCAAAATCTGGTTTCACCCCAAGTCGGCCTTCATCGTTTTCCGCTCCATTAGTGCGATTTGCATTTGAAGTTTTGCTGCTTTCCAACTATCTGCCCGATTCTCCCGACGTTCTTTATGCTCTGCGCGAATTCGATCGTTGATAGAAGCAATTAGGTTCTCTCGCTCTCTTTGTTTCTAACATATTACCTTAAGCTCTGGCTTTTGCCGCACAACCTGGGGCGTCACAGTTGAATGAATCTTCAGATTGTGCCTCCAAATTATCACTGTCTCGCTCAGTGCGACACAACTTTGTGTTAACTTATTGACAAGCTCAGTTAACTGACTAATTGGTGGTGGTTTCATCGGGAGGACGTCTTCAACGTCTTCAAGTCGGACGAGGCGCCACCTTTAGGTCAGGGCTTCCATGGTCCGGTCAACCGTCGCAAATCTCGGCGACCGGGCTCAAAAGGCAGAAGTCGGCGTCGTCTCCGCGTCGGTAGTGTCTCCGCTCAGAGGCGTCTTGTGCTGTGTCGGGCACATATATCCTAAGCCTCCGCTTGTTGTATGTTCTTCTTCTTCTTCTTAGGCTGCTTGATGTTATCCCGAATGGGCTCCGTCCATGTGTGGCTTCATTCCTGATGGCCAGAGTTGAGAAAGTGGTCGAAGAGAAACGAAATTTGCTCAGTGTGGCTCACCTGTGGATGTTCCTAGTTCCGGGTCTTACGGCACCGAAATATCTGGAGTAAGGGACAAGTCCCGGACACCCCTCCTGGTGACGTCTTTTATCGAGCGCGAGAGAGGCAGAAATACTTATTTTACAACACCTGCCTCAAGGCGACAAGTGGCATTCGCAGTGGCTTACTTCACCGTCGGCTGGTAAACGATTCATAATTTCCGTCTGCTGCCGTTATGTGGGCTCGTACGTGAGGGTGCGGTTGTAGAAGGCGGCTGTTACTGATATTTTGTCGGTAAAATACTGAAACAAATGCTGTTTCCGCCTGTTGCGTTCCAGTTTCATACATTGAGCAATGCTCAAATCACCGACCAGTATTTTTTAACACCCCAATCCCTTAAACGAAACTATGAAATAACAGGCACTTCGGCTCTCGCCCCTTTTATTTATACGGTTAAATTTAATGCGCGTGCATCGGATGTCTATCTTCAAGCACACGCCGTGGGCGGTTCAGGGAATCATTGGTACAGGAAAGTTGAAGTCTTGTTTGGGGTGGGAGCGGGCCAGACATCGCGCACGAGGAAAAGGAAGTAGCACAGCGGGAGGATGGTCGGAGAAGGGCTCTGAGAAAGAGTGACGGAGCGCAGCGCCATAGAAAAATAGGCAGCTGCCATACAGGCCACTCGATCTGTCTTAACAGGGGAATGTACTTACGGAGGGAATAGGTGGCTCGGGGCAATGCCGAGCGAGCCGAAAGAACCCAATAGGATGCTGTCTTGGGGACTGCTCAAGTTTGGCGAACGTGGCCCTTAACATCATCGGAAAGTTCAACGGCAGATCAACAGAAGTTTCAACAAAAACATCAACTAAGCTTCCATTCTTAAAAGAAGGCCCTCACATTCTTAGAAAGTTTCAAGTACCCCCAGTACTTTTTTATTTATTGGTTGGTGTCGTCAAGCTTCGGGAATTCTCCCAAGCAGACGGACATCCGTCATATCCACGACTTGAGTTTTAAAGATTACTTGTACGCATTTTGAGCTATTCATATACTAGCAATAAGAGCAACGAGGGTTCCCGAAATATTATTCATATTTTCAAAATGCTAGATTTCTTTTTCATCTACTCTCTGCGGCATTGTACAAAATTAATGTAGAGAACTGTAAACATAATTATTTTTGTCTGTAACACTAATATGTGTAATGCCGCAAAGGGTGAGAGAAACCCATCAACAGGTGATATTCCTTCCGCTTTCAAAATATACTGTTGTAAATAAGTCAGCAAAAATCAATGTCCGCTCACAAAGCACCCGACGTGGCACCTAATGCCCCCTTCTATTGTCACCTATCGAAGGGCGGTTTAAACCCCCTGTACAGCCCCCTGTACGCAGGGCCCGTGATCCTGATCTTTTTATGCAGATAACCACTGCTATTTCTGATGTTTTGTGCGTCATTTTTTGGGCGTGCCTGCAATATAATAAAGAATATGCAAAAAAATGTCTTATAGAAAAGGATGTCAATGAAAAAATACAGCCTCATTTTAACGAGCAGCGCCACATCAGGCATGAGACATGCTTGTTTGCTAATAAGATTTGTTAAACACGCTACCATCACCTTTCTTTATATTCACGAACCAGACTGTATGAAGTGAGCAAGTGAAACACTTTAACAAAACCAGAGACTATGAGGCTATGCGGGGCGTAATTACGGAGGTGAAGAGGTGAGCTAATAATTGACACAATGTACATAGTTCCAATCTTGGCGCCCTATTTTAAAAAGGCACAGTTCAGTCAGCCACTGGCACAAAAAATTCAGAGTTCACTCCCTTGACATCGATCGTGGAGAGGTATGTCCAGTCCGGGAGAGTCGGTCAGACTGCTACACCGATGTGTAGAAACCGTCTTCAAGGGCGTACTGAATAATTACTTCTAGAGTAGCGGGATTGTTACGGACATGTACACAATACGGTCCAGTTCACTAGCGGCTGCAGAACTTATAGCTGAATGGGCCCTAAATAGGCTTCCGAAGGTCGCAATTTCAACCGCGCAATGAACAGAATACGTGTTAACGGAAACAGAAACCAAAGATTAAACCTCGGCGTAAAGCGGGGGCCACACAAACGTGCAAAAAAGGTCATTTCTTTTTTTTTGTTTTGTTTACCTACCAATCCTCGTCGCCACTCCACCATACTCTCACGTAAAATTTTTACTCTGAAGTAGCGTATATGACGCACGAAGCACTGAACGGTACGGCGCAGGTACTTTTGGGTTCTTTTAAATGCTGCAGCTAATCACCGTTCCCAGGTGTGGGGAAACGCAGGTGCACGTTTCAGCACTAACGGCGAGCGGTGCTCCGGCATGGCGTATCTTTGTAGGGACAATGTCGATTGTCGCTAAGCGTCACACGAGCTTAGCTGAGTTTGTAAATATAGCACGGCGTTTGTAAGATATTAATAACGCCGACAAAAATGGAACGTCTCTGCTGGCGGACAAGCCGCTACACGCACGACCGCGCCAAGCATCTGCCTGCACAGTAGACAAGAAGCCCAGTTCGCGGTGTATACAGAAAACGGCACACACCGCAGCAGCCAAAACCGGTCACCGCTCGCCGGAGCAGGACTTATCAGAAAATCGGTTTATAAATGCGTGAAAGGGGATGATGCTCGGTGGAAAGTTTGCCTGGTGATCGTCGTCGATGCGGCCTCATAAAGCGGTGACCGAATAACCGCGGCGATGCTGAGCCTTCACTGCGCGACCGGCCTTTGGTGGGCCTGTTCGTCGTGACAGCGCTACATCCAAGAAACGCTAGCGGACCGCTATAGTCGTTGGTGGAAATCTTCTCTTGCCGTCAGCGAGTATCTTGTGCTCGGAACCCCTCTATCTGGCCTTCAAACGCTCGTTTCCCCAATCCTACAACTCACGGGCCTACGCAAGCACGGCCGACGCGACAAGCAGTGCTATGCAGGGATATCAGGCTGACTATCGGGCTGCTATCAGTGCTGTCTGGCTGCTATCGGGCCTACGGGCGGGGACGGGCGGCTGCGGCCCCCTGCGCCACGCAGTCGGAGGAGCATGCGAGTCGGCTGCTAGAACAAGGGTGACGTACCACAGAGCTGAACCAATGGCTGCGTGGTCCTCGGTACTCAAGCGCATTGAGCGCTATCTCGAGGTTGTTTTCCGGAGATGGTCAGCTCGTAGCATCCACAGCGCTTTGAAGGCGCTGAGAAATGGCGAACGCTCCAGTTATTGTGGCTGGCCCTTTTTAATAAGCGATAACTCGACAAATACTGAACGCCTTTATATCATTTTTTTTGGAGGACGTTCCTTAGGTAGCATTCCAGCGAATGCGCACGTAAAATCTCAACCTTTAGGATCTTGTTTGGGGCCCTTTAAAAAGCGACGGCGGTTGCGGGAGAATACAGGACAAAGCGAAGTGCAAGAGATTTATGTCATCACCACCACAGTCGGAGGCATCGGCGAAATTCATATCCTGCTGGGGCTGTACTCTTATGTATGTGTGTGTGTAGGGGGGGGGGGGAGTTTGAAAAGGTCAAGAATGCCAGTCTTAGCTTTGTCTTGCAAGTGCTTGCTACTTTACCAGGTGCTCGGAATTTGATATACCAGAGCATGGCTTTATTGCAATGTATCACATGTGATGTTTCCTGAAAGCATAAATGTTCTATGCAAAGTGTCATAACGTACTCCTGTTATTTTATTCTCTCAGTTGTCACAGAAGCATGGCGCTGCGTTCACCACCGCGGGGTGGGGCTCACTTTCAAGGCCCATCAGTTCTCGTTCGCGACGTTCACACACCCAAGCAGTGGACGGACGGGCGCTCCACAAAAATACCTATGGAGTTTAAGATGGACGCCTCATTTAGTCTCTGTAACCATATTCACTGATCTCGCGAAAATAATTTGCTCGGCCCTGCAGTGTTCTCTCTGTATCGTCGTAGTCGAAGCTCTCGTGAGTGCCTCCATTGGCCTCCGGAATGAGGTCACCTGGAACGAGGGGCCGTAGCTTCTCCACATCGTAGCCCAGGAGATGGACCTGAAGAATGCGCGGGACAACTTCAATGTATAAAGAGGACGCATGTAACAAGTCGAATTACCGAGCAGCAGTCATTGAATCCGGTCATCTGTCAAGGGCATCTGAATTTACCTTCGGCCATCTTGCGGAATGGCGGAACGCCTCGAAGCTGGTGTTGACATCAAAAGAATCCATTGAAAGATGTTTGACTCTTTGGTAAAGGTCTTTGATATTGTGCACTATTCCAGTACTTATGCGCTTAAGGTATGCGGCAAAGCAAGCAGCATGCCATTTCTGGCTTTGTGCAACACTAAACTGAATGCAATGCGTATAGACGTCTGGCAGTTTTTGTGCGCAACTCATCTAGCTAGTTTCTTCACAACAAATAAAAAGCAAATAATGAAACACAGCTCCAAATACAAATTCTAATTGTTAAATATTTTTGATACACTTCAAAAATCTTCTTTATGCATGATCAGTATTAGTGATAATGCAAACATTTGTACCCTTCACAGTTACACCCTGAATACTCATCTAGCAGCTAGTCTAACTGGTGAACTAGCGAAAGAATTTGAGAGAGGACAAGTTCTCCGCATGATGTAAAAGAAAACCTTGCAGCTACGACTGTACAAGAAAACTATATATATCCTGACTAAAGTCAATTTTACGAATTAGTTCTCAACAAGAAAAAATGGTTAAGCTTAATCTGGACAATAAAATTGCATCACAAACGTCGCTTCTGGAATTCCATTCATGCATATTTTTCCTGCAAGCAAACTTTTAAGTGCGAATGCACTTTATAAGCGACCCCAAACCATCCACCGCCGGCGGCGGCGGCGTCCGCAGTGCTCCTTTATATTTAAAAAAGAAACAGCATCCGGCGCCAGGTTTCGATCCGAGGACTTTGCGGCCGCAGCGCGATGCTCTACCGACCAAGCCACGGACGCGACGGTGATATCAGTGTTAGTGACGCGGCTTATATCTTTAACGCATTCAAACTACGTCGTCAGCGGCGTGCGTTGGCGACTCAGCGGCGTTATAGCGGCTTGATAACTGCGTGGTGTACACGTGATACTACAAACCCGATGGAAGAGATGGAAGAGAAGGCGGCGAGGCGGTGGGCTGCGGGGGCCGAGCGCAAGCGCCGCAAGCGGGCCGACAACCGTGCATTCGCACTTTCACATTCTCCCCTCGGGGAAATGCGGGGGAATTTTTAGTACTACGACAACATTACGAATGTCAGGAGCGCAGTTCTCTAGTGGTTTAGTGCTTTTCTAACATATGCAGTGAAAAAGGTTTTCTGGCAGCTCGCATTGTACCATATGTGGTGAGAAAATCTATTTTATGTAGAAGTGTGGCGGAGACATGAACGACCGAAATTTCTTTACACGCATTCTGTAGAACGTTCTGTAACACAGAATTTCGAAACAGAAATCGTTGCTCATTGAACCCAATTTGGGTAACATTTCCTTGCCATGTGGTAAGGCAAGATGTAAATTCGAATTCCACAGACTCACGTGTTACTTACCCTCTGGAACAGCTTGGACTTCACCAAGGGCTTTGCAAATGCGAGGAATATCTCGAATATCACAGGGTTGTTGGGTACATACAGGGCCTTTAGTCTCATTGGGAAAACTTCCTGAAATTGGTATGACCACAGTCAACATAAATATTATTGCCAATATGCATTACATTCACTCAACACGTCTTGAAATCTTATAAGACATGTAAACAAAAATCTGTGTTCTCAACAATGAAACCTGCTCTAACTGGCCTAAAAAGGAAAGATAGACTACTGAAACACTAACATTTCACGTTGGTGGACTATTAAAAATTGTTATCCAATGACCTCAAGCAATCGCTACAGTTGGTGTTAAAATTGTTCAAAAAAACTGACCTTGTCGTCTTGCCGTGTATGAGATAGTTTCGCAGTTGCAAAAAATATTTATTCATTGTATAGAGCCCCTGTGGTTACGGGTGATTTCCAGGAATGACAGTTACGGTTTTTCGTTCGCAAAGCTTCAGGTAAGCGTAGAACGTACTTTGCTTTCTGTGCGCGCGCGAAAACTAGATGCAGCCGTGTTTATCGGTGCGTGTTGCTTAATTATCTCAAAACGTTATTCAGTTTCTTATTGATTATTGCGGCTGAACTGATATACAATACAGATATTCTCTTAGCCATCCGGGATGTGTCGCTAGAAACTGCAACTATAATATTGTGAAGGGTTTCGCAAATGGTTTATTGTGAAAACTAATCGCCCATGCTCGCAACTATGCTCCTTTTCTTCACATACACTTCTTAGTGAAATTACTACAGCCGGAAATGTTAGGATATGTAAAGTGTCTGTCGATCGACGATGGATAATATAAAGATGACAGTGGGAGGTAGCTGGTAGATCTGTGGCACCGGGAACACGGTGCTCTATTCCGGGATTAACAATATCTTTTAAGGTTGATGCACAGCATATGATAGCAATCCACAGTTCGAGAAGAGACCGGATCAGGATGGTCTCCCTCTCCTAAAAGGTGTAAATCCACTGGTTCTGTTCAAAAAATTACCAGAACGAGCTGGAAAAGCCGGGAGCGGGAAGTAGACTCAAAATCTGGCGCACTGAACCGGCGATAGGCACCAAAAAATAACCAATCAAAGTGGTGTTCGTAAAGAAGCAAGGGACTTGACTCTCTCTCTCTCTCTCTCTCTCTCTCTCTCTCTCTCTCTCTCTCTCTCTCTCTCTGTCATGCGGGGATTCAAGTATGTTTATCGAGCACAAGTTAAAATAAAAAGACAAAAACAACGCAGGTGACGTGAGGATCTCCTTCCTCAAACTAACGGGTGTAATCGGGCTCCGCGCCGACCATTCCATTTCTTTCTTTGCACGCCTTGTGCATTCACGGTAGCCGCCACAAGAGTGAGCCACAAAAGACGGGTCAACCGCCAGTCGACATGTGTCAATCGGCAGACACATGTCCGTCTGAGTGAAGCAGTTCGCTGCACGGCGGGACAAATTATCTTGCAGGGTCAACGCGGGCAAGAACACCCACTTCAGGGGTCCTACGGCAGCCAAACCAGTTCCTGAAGCGGGATACGCGTGCGGAGACGTATCAATTTCCTATAATGGGTTTGGACATGAGACGTTTGGTGACGGCCTCAGCCGCTTATACAATCGACGCGTTGCTGCCTAGTTGCGTCAATACAAGAACGCAAAACACGGCGTTGGCATCTCCTCCATCTTGCGTCAGGTTCAGGAATGACCTTTCGAGTGACCTCGCAATTCTCTTCTCCATGACATCTGGAACGCGTACGCGCTCGGTGCCATAAGGCAGCAAAAAAAATGAAACGAGCTCAACACGTGATCTCTCACGTTTGAATAGCTTCTGACCAGCTTGACGGGGTGACGGACCCACCTCTTTTCTTTCCGAGCATATTCGCTATATACACAACGCAATTGACAGTAAAACCAACGCTCCCTTCACAGCGCTGCGCAAACCTCGAACGTTATATTGGCCCTGCAGAGCTAAAAAGAAAACAAGATAAGCAAGCTGCAAGATGGTCTTCATTAATACACGCCTTTTCGGTTAAATGCACCATTTGCACATCTAATTCTATCTAAATATGGAGAATTGGTTCTAAATGTGGCCTATCCTTAGTCTGAAAATGGAACTACCACACTTTACTAAACATAGCAGCAGCTTCTTGTCTTTCTGTAATATCATTTCTCACTAGCCCAGAGTTTCCAGGAACTCTGCAAATTGCCATTTTAAGCAGTAAAGCTGTAAATGATTTCTTATAGCCTTCGCGGAAGAGTCGAGCTGTTACTACGCTTAGAGAAGAGGCATATAAGGCTAATTTGTCTGTTTCGCCTTGAAATAATTATAACACATCCACTGTTATATCATGTAGCACTGGAATTGAAATATAAAAAAATGACTATGGGTTTGTTTCGCGCAGAACAGTTGACTTCATATGCAATGCATGGCTCTGGAAAACGATATTCGATTCGCTCGTGTATAATATTTTTTCAAATTGGTGTGGGTTGGGCCATTGAGGTCACTTTTAAAGCATGCCGGGTAAGGTTATTTAACTTGTACAGCCATGAGCACTATTTCATTATTGCAATTCTCAAGCCGAATGTTTTGGGTGGCCCGCTTGTCGGAGCATTACATCTGGTGCATTTACTTAGTTTCCTGGGTGAATATGCTCATACGTGTCCGTGAAGATTTCAGTGAGCATTGCTAATTTTCTAGTATCATGCTTTTCTCTAACGCAGTGCCTCTGTATATTCGTGCAAATGCAAATGTTATAATTTAATGAGACATGAAAAAGCAAGTTGAGATCAATCATTCCCAGCAGTGGTTCGAAATTAAAGATCATTTACAAAGATGTGCTTTTTCATTTGCACTTTTTCATACTAGTTACATCAGTTCTATTTTTAAGGCAGCTTCTGATAATTTTGCAATGATGAAAGAAAAGGGATCGAAGTGATACGAAGATAGTGTCTGCTGTCTATTGCAGTCTCTTCTCTTGGAAAAACGCTTTTAACTTTGAGTTCTTGGTACGTTTGCTCAATGCAGCATTGCAAATGTGTCAGAAAAAGTTCCACACACTGAAAAAATCAGGGTGCGTGAGGTGGCAGAGAAAATACAACTGTGACTTCGTAATTTAAATGCAAACGTTTGAATATCGTGCTCACAACCCAGCGCATAACGTTAACAATCTGAGAAGGTGCGTGCTTCTACAGGGAAAACGATAGCAACGATTAAGTAAGGGGCCATTGATGTCCGACCGAAACTTCCACTCACCTGTACAAGACTGAAAAGCCTTCTAAGGACGGAGGGTGTGTACTGGGTTACATGATAAAGCCCGAAACCCTTCAGGTCCCACACGACGACCAAACCTTTTATTTGAACTTCTTCATCGAGCAGCAAATACTCCAGGTGAACGGCGCACACCCTTATGAAATCCGTCAGCGAACAAATGTTAGTTCTCCAAGTACCTAGAGGGGAAAAAATGAATTCATGCTGTAATTTATAGACATGGTTGTCATATTAGTGGCTACGGGCAATGAAAACGTCGTGTTGGGAAACAAACGTGACCGATAACTTCTAAGTTTATTTCTTACACTATAACATATTAAGGAAAAGATACAATAACACCAAATAACACCCACGTTTTATATGGATACTTAACTTTGAAACAGGTCCTGCGCAGCCATCGGTCAAATCGAAACGCAAATGCATCGCAATAAAAACTGAATTCGTTCAGTATTACAAAAGTTGATGTTATCACTGTATTTTTGCATTTCTGCTGTGTCAGAATTGTGATATTTCAGCACAGCGTTTATTTTGTCATGTAAACACCAAGAACATCCTCACTGGTTTTGAAATCAATCGATGGAAAACATTGCACAACGAATGTCTGCGTAATAGTCTATTTGATGACGAAAAGCCTGTCTTAATGTATGCTTGTTCTATGCTGGAAGCCGTATGTATTCATGGTGATATATGCCTATGAGAAAATAAATCTTGAGAGCACATTACAGTGGTCACCCAAGCACGGTGTTTTCAGACACGGCCAATATTATGCACTACGCCTGAAAACTGATTAAACTATGTTTTAATACATTTAATACATTTTCTTGCCATCCTATCGATACAGAGCAATTTCATAACAAGAGGTTACTGGATTCATCTTCCACCTATATACAAGGATTAACAGCTTGACCCTGTAAGTAGATTTTGGATGTCTCTGGTACTTAATGACAACACGCGACGCTATTTCACTGACTGCTTGGGAAACGCCATGCCACGGACTGCTTGGGAAACGTCATGCCATTGAAAGACGGGGTCTTTATGCTCTGGGTTACAGAGCTATGCCTATTAATGTATCTCGTGCTTTACCGACAGTGACATTCCGCCATTAGGATTGTGCCCATGGGAGCTAAAGCCTCGTTCCATTCGCAGATAAGAAGATCCCAGTGTGTCAGTTACCTAGGGTTACAAATTTTCAACGAATAAGTCCCAATCTCGAAAATTACAGGCAGAATTCACCTCTGGCATAGTTATTCGTATAAGAAGCATTTTTTTACTTGGGAGTATTACAGGCATCCACAGCCAACAGCAACAATCTCTGGATGCCTAGAGGCAGAAACACCGGTAGTGCAAAAGTGCATGGGAACCCGTGCATGTGCGTATATGCATGTGCGTATACACTGTAGTGCCTCCTACGGTAAAGATAGCTGTGATGATGCATTTGAGCGTACTTGTGGTAAACGGAAAGAAAGCCAGGCCAGGCATCCAATTCCAGCATTGGTGCCCAATGAATGGTATTTAAAGAAGTTAGGAACTTTGTTCACACTTAGGTCCGATTCTCATGCGCGGCTGGTACGTGCTCCGGCTCACCAGATACTGCACGGTTACATCTTTCTGCTCAGCGAACAAAATATCCACATCACAGTAAGCGCTGGTGCTGTTCCATTTCATTTCCATGTCGGCAGCGTGCGATTAGGTTTCAGCGGTGCGTGGGTATAAAATTCAAGGACTGCGGCTGCGGTCAGCATAAATTCCTTGTTACGAAGGGCAGCCGGAGTTCGAAATATTTAATTCCCACAGAAACACTGACGTGGGCCGGGCAGCTGCCGTTTGAGGCATGCTGAGAAGGTATGATGCAAAGGAATATTGTACGTTTCGCGTAAATTGTTGTCCGGGAGGCATGTATTAACGGTCTTTTCACAAGGGGATGTCCATTTTTACATCAACAGGAATTACTTTGTTTTTGAAGCTCATACACAATTTTGTCGCCGTGATCAGCCTCCACAGAGCCCAGAGGTGTTAATTGAACATTGCTGAGATATTGTGAGAAAGCTGCTCAGGCGTCACCTTGTTTCCTTCTGTATTTCTGGTTGTCTCGTTTTACTGAATTCACCTCTTTTTCACATCACTGTTTTCGTTGCTACAACATAGCGCCCTTCTGAATAGGCGAGGTTGTATGTCGCATTCGCAGTTTCTGTGATGGCATCCAACAATGCTAAAAGCATTGTTGACAGCTTCGTAGATGGAACCACCGCTTCGTGGATGGACAGCTTGGTGGATTGATGGAATCATATTATGTATTTTCAACAAACATAGCTTGCAATCCTTCTGCAGTTTACAGCTTCTTGGGAGATGCACCTCATAGGAGACGCTCTGAGAAATTTAGGCCGCCGGTTTTGCCGCTACCGCTGTGACCATGACAGCCTGGGCAGAGCGTGCATGAGTGGTCAGTCCTGATGATCCTGACCCCACACGGTTCCTATTTCCGCACAAAGGTGTCTGCTGCGAAAATTCCCGCCCCGTATATCAGTTCTCACAGAAGCGCCAAGGTTTTAATAATATTTTTGCAGTAAAATACCCGTATTCAGGGCGCAACGTTTCAACTAACTGTGTCAAGTGAGAATGCGGAGTAATGAGAGTGCCCCGTACAGTGGCAGGTAATGTAAGGGTAAGGCATCATTGACACTCCTCTCAGTTACCCTAAATGTATACTGAATCCGCAAGACACCTTGTACCAGTGGTGTCTGTGGAGAAAAAAATAACTGGCGCGTTTCGTTTAAATGTCAACTGCACTCAAAATTTTGACATCTTCAAAACCTTATTTCGCTATAGCCTGCCTAAAAATACTGAAGATAAAAAATATATCAGCTGAAATACACGGGTGCACAGTGTAAACGACCAGCAAAAATCCGGGATTTTGGTAACTAAATGGAGAGGAGTGCGGCCATGAAGGTCAGGTCAGCCTAAGAGATGTTGAAGCCGGCTAGTGGGTGGCGAGGACCGGGCTCACCGGCCGGATCAAATTTACGCTCAACACTTCTCACGGGCGACAGCCCTCGGAGAAGCGCTTCTTTGGAGACCCCTCGCAGACCGGTTCTTCTGGCTAGCCAAAGCAACAAGCACCCGGCCGGCCGCCAAGTCATTTCCGCTTCATGGCTTTTTGCGCGATCCACCAGCAGATGCAGCGTCGTCTACGACGGAGCTATTTTAAGCGTTTCTATCTGAATAACAATACATTTCAGAAGGCTACCAATCATGTTTCCGTTGGTTTGGTGGTGCGTACTGTAGAATAAAAATAAATTTGGCCGAGGTGAAATTTGAGTGCAGTTGGCCATTATTCGGCATACGAGTATCTCAAAAGAAATTTCCGAACTGGAATCTCTGATGCGCATTACACGTTTTCGCCACAGAAAGACATTGGTATTATGCCGGGTTATATTTTACGATTTAGATAAGTTTTTTACCAAAAGTAGAGAAACTAGCGTACCAGGCTTTACCATTACGACAGGAATGCCGTTGGAGTCTCTTCCATGGGAGAGGGTCACCAATTGATGTTTACGACAGGCGACGTCGAAAGCGGTAGAGGCAGGATTTAAATCTTCAAACATATCCCGTTGATTTTTCCGAGCTTGAAAGTATTTCTTAATGTTCTTGAAGGCCTTATCGACGTTGTACTTCCGAGCACGAAGAAACTTGGTAAGAAATGCGTCGTCCGTAGGGCTGTGCAGTGAAGGATCATCTGGAGAGCGCGAAACGCAACCTCTTTGGTTAATGTACATTGCTTGCAGCCCTAACAGATGAAATATTATTGTCGCAGTAAGAACGCCAATGCAGGTGCGAACTAACGCCCTATTAGGGTTTAATGCAACAAACCAAATTTTACCATCCAGATGCAAGCAACAGTAAAACATGTGACGAAACAAAACAGAGATATGAGACAAGACATTTATTAGAGGTAACAAGCCTAAAAAGTAGCTACCCCTTGATAAACACCACATCTCTATAAAAAAATCCACCGTTTTTGCGCACAAAAGACACACGTTGTAAGTAAACTTCAAGTATGAATGTGACAACAGCCACAAAGCAGAAGTCGGCCATGGCTCGCTAAGTTTTTTCGCTGGGGGAAACATGTGGCCCTTATATTGAGTATAGGTTGTATTCACTGGCGTGGCGCGCACGCCGGCAACCATGTGTGTCGTCCTATCAACGTGGACGCGCGTACACGGCCATAGTAGCGCACGCACAAGGCCCTCCCAGCGAACTCAAAAGCATTACCTAGACGTTAACTGCTGTTTCGCGCAGTGCCCTACAGCCTACCTGTCGCAAGGCACGAGTGGCAGCCGATTGCCAGCTGTCGTGTTTGGTATTGGCCATCGATTGCGCAGCTCTCGCCACTCGCCGATAGATGTCGCTAGTCTTCCAGCTAACAATGCACTCACTGCAACGCCGCAACGCTGCCGCCGTATCTCATCGCCCTTCGTGGGAACCCCACAATTTCTTTGGAAGCATTTGGCTTTTGAACTGAACGACTCAGCCGTGGTGAAGGTGCGGGCGCACCTGTGTCTATATCCGTGCTCGCAGGCAACTGCGTTGCAGCATAAGCATTTTGTGCGTTGAGCCGCTTTTCGCAACTTCGGTTCTATTCTCCAATTGTGATTCGGAGTTCTCTAGGACAAGTTGAGCATCACCACACAACGCCACCGGGATTATTCATATCTGTTGACTGACGCTATGGCCGAAAATCACATGATAACTGCGCAGACGACGGACGCTGGGGAGTGTTTCTTTTTTCCTCAGCAGAGACGCGGACGCATGCGCAGAGATGGTGGACACGGTCATGGGGCTTTCAGCGTTGCCGAGAAAAGAAATCGCCCGCTAAACATTTATGTGTATACCATATATATGCTTGCTGAATTACATACCGGCTTTTTTTGGTTATCAGGTTCTCTCTCTCCCATCTGTGTGCGCTTCTTATTCACGAACGCGGCGACAAATCATTGAGGTTACTTGGTTTCCTTTGAGATTCGGGCGCCTTTTTAACTGTTTTTCAATTTAATTTACCAGCTAGCACTACCAATTGCTGCGCGCCTGTTCCTACTGCACCAAACTCACCTGCTAACAGCTCCCGAAGTTTCTCAAGAGACTCTCGTCTTACTTCTGGTGTTTCTCCCAGCTCCCGATAAGCAATTGCTTTCAGTTCCTCTGATAAGGCCGCCTCATCATTTGGACCTTCATTTGATGTCCCCAGCATTGCTGAAGAGGTATCTGCAGAAGTTGGATTACACAGTTAGTGCACGTTGTCAAGAAAAACTCAGCACTATCGCTTGGATCCGTGCTCCCTTTCATTTAAATAGTTCTTCGGCGTACTGTGTTGACGTTGAACATGTTCTGTAATATCCGCTTGCCGTTGATTCAATGCGGATTATTGGTCGTCTGCCTTTCTTATCGGCATATTTTGTTTTCAACGTTACAAATGCGTCTCGTGTTCACAGCGCACGGCATTAAGAAAGTTTCGAGGCAGAAAAAAGTGAATGAAGCACACTTCCGCCCCTTCACCCAAACCAGCCCCATGCTGGAGGAGGCTGCATATAACACCCCGTAAGAGCGGAAATATGTGCTCTGAATTACATGAATACCACCATCTCGAGTACTGTTGGGACGTAGACATATTGAAAACGTCAAGTGCGAAATTCTCAATTCATGTACTGACCGCTGGGCTGTGGGATCCTATGTTATTATTTTTGCTAGCTTAGGTTTGTCTTATTTAAAAAAACACACTGCAACTAAATTCGTGGACGCATTCATTTCACAACTACATGTCCTTGCTGGGTCACTGTTTGTTTCAGAAAAACGCTCAGAACAGTTCCACCAACCCCGCACTGCACTCTTCAATACTGGTGACGTCCTAAAGTATAGTGCGGGACACTGTATCGAACGGCAATACTTGTTTGCATGAATTTGACAGTTCCTGCGTTAATGAGCAATTGCCACTGTTGCAAATGTCACTTTTGTATTTGCTACACTCTAACCTACTCATATAGGACAACTTGATTTTACAATTCAGTATTCCTTTAAGTGGAAGTAATAGGCTGAATGAGTTTGTTTTGCCTAAAAGATGACAATTTCGGCCCCTGTTTGACAGCGGTCGACGCTTTGTTTGCTTAGAAATATATTTTCCCAGCTGTCGCTTCCCTTCCGTTTTTCTTGTTTTCCCTCCACTTTTTCAGGACAAGAAAGCTCAGGTTACACTTCGTAAGAGGCGCCACCCAGAAGGTCATTCGGACTAGGCGGAGGTGTTGCCGCCTAGGAGTAGCAGTACAAACTACTGGCTCGATTTCTCAGCACGGTAGCTAACTGCTGAATGCATCGTACAGACGATTGCGCCAGTAGTCTAGGAGTTTTACAGCTTGTTGACATACATAAATAAACACGAAACCTGGAAAAAACGGCAATACATCTCCAATTCACTCGCGACAGTTTCATGACGGTCGTTACGACTACCTATGCAAAAAATTCAACTGATATCGATACTGAAACAAAATTACCAACAGTTTTATTAAGTTGTCTCGTCACTAATGTTTAAGCGCTAAACTGCGTGCCTTTACACGCATCGGTGGACGCATACAACCATTTTACATTTACTTGTGCGTGCCATAACGGTCGTTTCAGGTAAACCATTATGCGAGAACCCCCAATCCTTCGCGTCATCATTCATTCCTTCATTTGTTCATGTTTACTCCGTGCCCAAAACACTGCTAGGGGGGCTATTACATTGCATTGTTGTCATAACATTAAACAGTATCTGTGGGTTCTTGTAATATTTCACCAAACCTCCTAATAGTTGCATGTCATAGTGTCGGCGCTGCTAGATAAAAAGATAAACGCGCATGTATGGTGGATACGCAAGTCATTCACCAGATTGTAAAAATTATTTTTACTTCACTATAAAACGCAGTGGCAGGCCTAAAATATTCTCCAAAATAGAAAGCATTGCCGAAAACCCTAAGCGGGTATTCGCTACGCAACACGTTCGGGGCACATAAATCAGTGTCATGTAAAGCATTCAGGGATATGTAAACTAACACTACTAATTCAGTTGCATCAGTATGACCATTTACAACAAATATAAAAACGTTACGTCACGTCAACACTGGTGGCTTTCAATGTTGCTGAGGTAAATTATATTTTAAAGCGTTGCATTCATAAGAAATTTTTACACAAATATGAGTCAAATATTTCTAACCAACATTTTTTAGTTGATCCAATTGGGTGGCAATAAGTTTTGATGATGATGATGGTTGGATGTTAATGGCGCAAGACCAACTGGGGCAAAGAACGCTAAAACAATGGTTATATATGCGAGGTGCAACCGTAAACACAAAGATCAGTCAGCAAAAACAAAAACAAAATCAGAACGCGACAATGAGCAGGGTTGGTGTAAAGGCCAGGGAGTGATCATGCATGGTATGAAATTAGGTCTAAAAATGTAACTTCTAAATATTTAAAAACATGCTTGATAGAAAACATGGGATCGCCACATAGGAAAAACGCTGGGTGTAGTGGGATGTGTAGTCTGTATAGTTGCGGGAAGTGTTTGCGTCGTGTTGTGTCAAATGCCTTGCATTGAATGAGTATGTGAACTACAGATAGGACCTCTCCACACCTGTTACACAGATGTCTTGAAGACCCCGTGAGAAGATGCGAGTGTGTAACATGTGTGTGCCCTATCGGTAACCTGGCAAGGGCAACTTCTGTGTAATTGTTGCGTGTGTCAGTGGTGTATGGTCCCAAGCGCGGTTTTATAACATCTAACTTGTTGTCGGTCTGTTCACTCCAGTGTGTTTGCCATCTCTTCCGAAGTTGGTGTCTGATGTGTGGCGTCGTGTCTTTTTACGGCACTTTTCCTATGTCCACTGTATTCAAGAGTGTAGCAGCAGTGGCCATTTGATCTGCGGTTTCGGTCCTGGCTATTCCACAATGGCCAGGGACACAACATATTGTTATCTCAAGACTTGAGTCATATGCTGACATAAGGGCCTTAAAAAATGATTGATTATATAATTTCTTGGACGTTTTCTGGATAAGAGGGCACGTACAACGCTAAGAGAATCCGTATACACTAAGGACTTTAAAATTTATAGTTGGACAATGCGATGTAAAACAAGTAAAACGCCGTGTGCTTCAGCCGTAAAAATGCTATTGTGGGAGTTCATTCTTTTTCCCACATTAAAGTTCGGTCCACGCGCAGCACAAGGCCCAGCATCAGCTGTCTTTGATGCGTCGCAGTAAAACTCTGCACACTGGTGCGTCTCCTGCAGGAAGAGGAAATGCTGCATAAAAGCTACCCTTGTAGCCCTGTTTTTATCGAATTGCAAAAAGGACAAGTCACAACAAACAGCCCGGAGTTGCTATGGTGCAATAAAATCAGAGATGGGTGTCTTGTGGATGTGTGAAAATGACACTGCTAGCTCAGAAGCTTCTGCTCTCTCTATGAAAGGGAACAGCATGGAAATAGATGGACGGTTTAAAAAGAGCTGCTGTGAGGATGCATCATGAATGGTCGAATTAAAAGGATGATTTGTGATAGATTTGACTTTAGAAGAATACAACAAGCCAGTGTATATCCTATGGTGATACAGGGACTCTGCATAGAGGCTTTCAAGAGGGCTAGTGCGAAAGGCACCACAAGCAAGGCGAAGCCCCAAATGCGGAGCCGGGTCAAGCATTTTTAGTGCCGTTTTTGTTGCCGACCCATTCACGACACTACCGTAGTCCAAGCGAGATCCTAGCAATGCAGTATAAAAATACAGGAGGAGCTGGTTATCTGCACTGTAGGATTGGTGTGACACGACTTTAAGAATAGTCGTAGTTTTTAGGCATTTTTCCTTAAGCATTTTCAGATGTAGAGGAAATGTTTGTTTGTTGTCGAATGTTAGGCCGAAAACTTCTGCTCCTTTCTAACAGGAATCGACACGCCGTTTATAGCAATGTCAGGGTCGACATGGTTCCCGCGCACACGGGTGAACACAACACAAGCACTTTTTTCAGGGTTCAGTTTAAAACCGCTTGTGTCTGCCCAGTCAGCATGTTTGTTCACGCCGAGCTTGACTTGACGTTCACAAATTGACATATTACATGACTTAAATGATATTTGAACATCTACATAAACTGAACAGGAAATGGTTGGTGGCAATGCCTTACGTAGCGAGTTCATCTTCACTATAAAGAATGTGCAGCTCAAAACACCGCCTTGAGGCACGCCATTTTCCTGAACATGTACATTAGAAAGTGCACTACCAATTCTTACACGGAAAGTTCGTTCGGACATATAGCTAGAAAGGGTGTTAAGATTGTTGTCTGAAACATCGAATGACTTCAAGTCATTCAAAATACCGTATCGCCAGGCAGTGTCATAGGCATTTGCCATATCAAAGAAGATTGTAATGCAGAACTGTTTGTGAATGAAGACATCTTTTATGTAGGATTCCTACGCAACAAGTTGATTGCTGGTGGAGCTCCCCGCCCTGAAGCCTCCTTGGCAGCTCTCGAGAAGACCACTGCACTCCAGAAAGTACACGAGCCTCCAGTTAATCATCTTCTCGAAAAGCTTGCGCAGGCAGCTGGTCAGGGCAATGGGTCGATAGCTAGCGGGAGAGGAAGGGTCCTTCCCTCTTTCATGAAAGCTACAACTATAGCCTCTTTCAAGAGTCTGGAATGTGCCCCGAAAGCCATATCTTGTTATATAGATGGAGGAGTGTTAGAAGAGTGTCTGAGTGTAGGTGCTGTATCATTGTATATGTAATATTGCCTTGGCCTAGAGCTGAGGGTTTACAAGTGCTCAGACCGGCCCTCAGCTCATGAAGTGAACACTAAGTTAGAAGAGGAGGTTGACATGTCGTTATCAAGTAAAGACTTCTTTTCGGCCGATTGTGTTTCATGAAAGTGTTAGTGTAGTGTGCTGAACTGGACACGTGTTGGAAGTGTTATGCGAGTGTGTTAGCCTGGTCTTCCAGTGTGTCCCCTGTTGTACTAACCAGCGGCAGGCTGTGTGTCTGTTGTCCTTTTAGTTTGCGTATTCGTGTCCAGACTGTGGGTGTCGGTGTATGAGTTTATGGATGTAATGAATGAGCGCCAAGTTTTGCGTATCTGGTTCCGTGCAATGGCACCAATATCTAGAACTAGTCTTGCCAATGAAACAAACACCAACCATGGTATCAGGCAGTTTAAAATTCCGAGTTAGGCATGATGTTACAAGTCCGTGTTTTAAGACGGTGTTGTGAATTGACGTAGCCTGTGGTTTGAAGTGGATATGACAATGGGTACAACCAGGTCACGGATGACGTTATCGCGTGGTGTAGCTTTGTTAGCCAACTTGTACCAAAATATAATGAGCGCCGTCTATCTCGACAGATCAAGCAATGTTTTAAATGCATTGATTTCCACGCAGTTTTTTCTACACCACCGCGTGATATATTTCTGGAGATTCTTACAGTCCACTGTTGATTCAACTTTTGAAAAACAGCTTGCTGTTAACTCCTAACGAAAGAACTTCAAAATTACGCAACTACCAAGACCAGTATTATAAACCAGAAACAGAAGCGGGTCTTTTCCGAGACCTGTGGCACTCTGGAGGTCAGAATAAATGGTTGGTACAATACATCATGAATGCTCAGATAATTTTGTATCAGTGAAAGATAACTGAGCATCCATTTAGTTCTGACTTTCGTAAAATAATGCATGATAGATTCTGTCGACTGCTTTTGATTGGTCCAAATGGATACAATGCATCTGACCTATTTTTGAGACCCCTGCGGACACTTTTTGAGAACGCCCTCTTACAAAGGCACGTTGCTGGGTCGTTAAGAATTTGGATGAGCTGAGAGGCACCAACATACAAATGCTTCAAACATTTTTGAAGCATCATAATTACAGAAATGGGAACAACTATTGCGGCTTTCCAAAGCTTTGGAAAGATACCCGTGCGATCCAGAAGATTAAAAGGTTATAGTGGTGAAACAGCGCGCCCAGTTCGCGACACTTTTGGATTAAAAGGTTAACCCACAACAGGCGCGATAAGGTTGCTACATTTCGTTATACTGAATAATGACATTCTGTTAGCAGACATAGGCCGCTTCATTTTTAAATCTCCGCTATGATGTCAGAGGCCATTATGTTGAAAAACGAGCAGGTATCAGCACTAGCGCTTTGATTTTTAACTTTTGCAATTCCATCAGGGGGTGCAGATGCACCGACCGGCGAATGATAACCGCTGAAAAAGACGACAGCGCGTCTGCAATTTGATTAGACGTACTCAGATAACGGATTCCGAATCCAGTGTGCACGTACAACTAGATATCGTGGGAATACTTTTAAGTGCGAATGCACTTTATAAGCGACCCCAAACCATCCACCGCCGGCGTCGGCGGCGGCGGCGGCGGCGGCGTCGGCGTCCGCAGTGCTCCTCCATACTTAAAAAGAAACAGCATCCGGCGCCAGGTTTCGATCCGAGGACTTTGCGGCCGCAGCGCGACGCTCTACCGACCAAGCCACGGACGCGACGGTGATATCAGTGTTAGTGACGCGCTTTATATCTTTAACGCATTCAAACTACGTTGTCAGCGGCGTACGTTGGCGACTCAGCGGCGTTATAGCGGCTTGATAACTGCGTGGTGTACACGTGATACTACAAACCCGATGGAAGAGATGGAAGAGAAGGCGGCGAGGCGGTGGGCTGCGGGGGCCGAGCGCAAGCGCCGCAAGCGGGCCGACAACCGTGCATTGGCACTTTCACATTCTCCCCCTCGGGGAAATGCGGGGGAATTTTTTTCGTGTGGCCACGCATGTATATCCCGAAAGTCCTGGGGCCGAAACGCAAGTTGTTCTCTTTGTGTATTTCATTCATTGCTTAGCCGCGTTAAATAAACTTTTTAAGGCGAAGCCTTTTAAGCTGCCCCATTTTGCGAAAATCTGTAGTTGTTGCCCGTTCAAGAAATACCGCTTTCGAATCGCCGAGGGTACCAATGTTAGGTAGGATTTGTAACTCGAACGGAACTGTCGTCCGCTCACAGGAATTTGGCGGCCTCTTGTGATGAACCCCGGCACATGACGATTACACTTTTGGCGTGGACGGGGAAGCGTCGTTGTTATACAGGAGGCTATTGTTTTTAACACGAATGTGTTTTGTTCCGGGGTACAACAAAACCTCACCGACGTCATATCCGTAACGGAAATGACATCGCAAATAAAGTTCAATTAACGCGGTGGCGCTAAGTTTCGAGCCGAACTTCACTCTGTGCGTAACGGGAGGTGTGATACGCTCTGCAAACTAAACTATGACTCACGCCTGTTTAGCTCTACGAACGCGCCTTATATCCTTCTCTATAAGGATCTCTATTCAGATGGTGTTGTCTAGAAGAGGCGAAGCAAAGTAGTGCGTTGTGACGCTACTAAGTGCCGATAAGTGGCGTTACTGCTGCGGGTCGCGAACTCTGCCTCTCGCGCTCCACAAGCTGAGCTCTTCGCAACTCAACCGTCTACCGTACACGCCAACGGAGCACGACCGAAGTCGTCGCACTTTGCCGACGTGACCCGCCAGCAGGGCCTCGGTCTCCAAGCGCACCCACAAGACAGCTGCCGACCCACGAATCATGCTCCTTTCGCTGCAGCGGACCGTGACTTCGCTGGCAACAGTTCGGTTTCGTTCGCACGGCTTGCGAGCGGAATTTACGCACTGCTACGGCGCGTGTAATCCAGTGTCTTATGTTGATGCGCCTAATGGCGCCATACCGATTAAATTTCAATAACGATGTGCAAGCTCACATCGATGCACAGTAAACATTCAACTGCTCCTGTGAAAGCACATTTGCCTTTCGTGTTGTTCCGATTCCTATGAGAAAGGAATCAACCGCATTTTTATATTTACGTACCCACACACACACACACACGCCGACCTTCGACTGGCTGACATGTTAGTGTCGTCGTCGGCGTAGTATCACAAACAGGTATAAAACTCAAGAGTTGGGAGATCGCACAAAGAACGAAGAGCTATATCTGTAGCACAGCATTATACTGAAATATTCAAGTAGCGCTGACGATAGTAAGTGACTACATGTTACACTTAAAGACAGCACGTTTTAGGCCAACTGTTAGGAAGGAAGAAAACCGGCGCAGTGACGCACGCCCCTTCCGTTTCGTGTTGTTCCGATTCGTATGAAAAATGGATCAACCGCATTCAAACCCATAAAATCAAACCCAATCAAACCCATAAAACCGAGCACATTTTGATTCTATCACCAATTAGGACGCAAACGTACCGTGGACGTGGTTGTCCTTGTTAGCGCGCCTTTCGCAGCGGTCAGCAAAACAGTTGGAATCCAACCGCCCAGTCTGTGCGGTGCGGAACGCCAGTAAAAAGCAGACTCGCAGGCGAAGGTTTGCGTTGCCCTGCCGAAGCGCAAGCCGCGAACGGCAGAAAGCAATCGGCGTCTGCCTCTCGCTTCCAACGCGGAGAGCGCTGACGATCGGCAGCGCTATCAGCTGACTCGCGCAGCTCGCGCCGGCCTTGGACGGTTATTGCTATCATTTCCCCCGAGAACCGGTCTGCGTTTTCTGTTGCGCGTTTTCCGCTCCGCGACTATGCAACGCATAAACAAACGCACATGGCCCCCGCACGTGTTGGGGCTCGACGTGTTGTTCTCCATTCACGACTTTATTCACTTCGTTTGCCCCGGTGGTGCTATTGTGAAATTAAAAGAAAAGAGGCAAAAAAAATGGCCGCCATCCCGCCCCGCGAAAGTGGATGTCCAGCGAAGCTGTTGTAAACCACTACAAATGGAAAACGGGAGGGTTTCGTCGTCCCGGTGGGCTTGTCGCTTGCGGTCGGCTTCTCTGTCGGCAAACACTGTATGCCTGATTAGCCTGACGCATGCACTCTACGTTTCGAACACGAACTGGTCTATTTAGTGACACTAGTCCTGCCTAGCCTTCAAACATAACCTACTGCATAATATTTACCAGGAACACATGGTGGCGGAAGTAGGGGGGAAGATCCGGTTGTTATGATCCATAATGCGATTTCAATGCTTGTTTTGTGTCTAGTAGCGAATACTGAGCTCTTTGCTGTATGGCTGATTAACCTGACGCATGCGCTCGGAGTGCTAGCCGAGAACTGCTGGGTCCTGCCTGGGTTTCTTGTTTGCGATACGAAATTTTCCGATAAACTAGAGGCTAACAGCTTCGCTGTTATAAAATGAGGGCAGGGCAAAGGAGAAACGAGGTCGAGGAAGTTGCGGTCGTCATTCCCGCTTAAACTATCCAGAGCCGAAGCGACTACCTTTCGCCGAGTTCAAATTCTTATCCGCTCCCCACTCTCATACTACATTATCTGTAATTTGTGTCCCCAACCTGGCATCGTGTACCACATGGTATGGGAGTGTAAGAAAACCCCATCCCTTACCTCGATCCTTTATTCCTTTATTGATTCCGTGTTCCCCGTAAGAAAAAAAAAACAAAAATTGGAGAACAAAACCAGCTCCAGCCATGCTTTGGCAGGTTGACAATCCTCACCGAACCTACAAGCAGTGGACGGGCCAGCTGGACACCACCGACCTCTAAATCCAGCGTAGCTGGTGCAGAGGGCCAGTGCAGCCACCGCGGTCAAGGGCTTCGCGGAGTAGAGGAGGCCCCCCCACCGGGCGGGCGCACAACTATTAGCGCCTGAAGCCCGTCGCAATAAAGTTTTTCACTCGCTCAAGCACTGCGTTTCAGCGCCCTAATTTCGGATTTACGAATACGCACCGCGTATTTCGCTTAGACTGATAGTGTCATTGTTTATTCCTTCATTATTTTGGTTGTTCAATTAGGACTTTTTAGTGCGAAGCTGTGTACCGATACACATTGATGGATCGATAGTGCCCGGAGCACGTATAAACCAAATACCGTTTTCGGCAAAGCCAACGTTCTTGTCACTACTCTATAGCGCTGAATCCTATGTAGGGATAATATACTGTTCATCGGTCTAATGTTCTTAAGCACACACTGCAACTGACGGCTAACCCCCGTGCCCCGCGTACACGAAAATGACATTAATTGTTTAAGGCCTTAAGATATCGAAGGAAATTATTTGGGCGGGCCGTGCTACACGCGAAAACGAAAAGGCATTAAATGTTTTGGGCATG